>NC_088398.1:76124277-76359277 GCF_034236695.1 Oncorhynchus nerka | reverse complement strand
CTTCACCTTGACCAGGGCTGCGTCCAATAGAGCACAACGATGTGGATCGTTCAGATAGAAATACAGTATATTTGGTAGAACGGACATATCTCTCTGATACGATATGTAGAGTAAGGCATCATGTCTGCTCTATCTGTGGCATTTCTATCTTCTACTCTATTTGAAGCATTTCTATCCACCACTCTATTTGTGGCATTTCTATCTACCACTCTATTTGTAGCGTTTCTAGCTACCGCTCTATTTGTGGCATTTCTATCTACCACTCTATTTGTGGCATTTCTATCTACCACTCTATTTGTGGCATTTCTATCTACCACTCTATTTGTAGCGTTTCTAGCTACCACTCTATCTGTGGCATTTCTATCTTCTACTCTATTTGAAGCATTTCTATCCACCACTCTATTTGTGGCATTTCTATCTACCACTCTATTTGTAGCGTTTCTAGCTACCGCTCTATTTGTGGCATTTCTATCTACCACTCTATTTGTGGCATTTCTATCTACCACTCTATTTGTGGCATTTCTATCTACCACTCTATTTGTAGCGTTTCTAGCTACCACTCTATTTGTGGCATTTCTATCTACCACTCTATTTGTAGCATTTCTAGCTACTGCTCTATTTGTGGCATTTCTATCTACCACTCTATCTGTGGCATTTCTATCTTCTACTCTATTTGAAGCATTTCTATCCACCACTCTATTTGTGGCATTTCTATCTACCACTCTATTTGTAGCGTTTCTAGCTACCCCTCTATTTGTGGCATTTCTATCTACCACTCTATTTGTAGCATTTCTAGCTACCGCTCTATTTGTGGCATTTCTATCTACCACTCTATTTGTGGCATTTATATCTACCACTCTATTTGTGGCATTTCTATCTACCACTCTATTTGTAGCATTTCTAGCTGCCGCTCTATTTGTGGCATTTCTATCTACCACTCTATTTGTGGCATTTCTAGCTACCACTCTATTTGTAGTGTTTCTATCTACCACTCTATTTGTGGCATTTCTATCTAAATGTGTCCCTGAGCTTTAGCCAACAGGCGAGCAGCTGTTCCTCCGATGGCTAGAAGGTCACACCCAAACACCTTATCTTTTTGACGACTTGAGTCCAATCACCTCTTCTAAAATACTCTGAAATACAATGGGGTAAAATGAAGCAATTCCATTACTCTTCGAGCACTTGTGATCAATGTTACCCTGTGAAACTCAACTCAAAACAGTCCCACTACTAGCTAAGCTAAGTGTCTCATAGACTTCACTGACTAGCCTGTAGCTAGGAGTTAAGGTGAGGCACCGACTAGACAACATAACCAAGAGATCACATGACTAATTTGAGTCCCAATGTCAAACGAATATCTATTCCCCTTATCAATAGGTTAATCTAAATCGACCCGTCCAGTCAATGTGGGGTCGCAGGTAGCCTAGTGGTTAGACCATTGGACTAGTAACCGAAAGGTTGCAAGATCATATCCCCGAGCTGACAAGGGAAAAAATCTGTCGTTCTGCCCCACTGTTCCTAGGCCCTCGTTGAAAATAAGAATTTGTTTTTGACTGACTTGCCTAGTTAAATAAAGGTAAAATTAAAAAAAATGTGTTTCCTATGATCTCATTATATTAATGTGCGAGGTAGTTAGAGATGAGTGAGATAGATGGAGCCAAGAGGTGTCCTTTTAGGAACCCAGCAGGGGTCTTCAAACAGTCCTGAGTCTTGTTTACTATCCAACTGTCAATCCAACTAGCATATTGTGGCTGTTGCACAACCCACCACATTTCTAGAATAGTTGGGGGTGCGAGTTAGATTTCTGTGTGTGTGTGTCTAATTCGAACGCAATCTCCTCTGTCGCCAAAAACACACACACAGTCTCACACTCCTGTGCAGCCCTATGTGGTGTGTGTCACATAAGAGGAGTGACAGAGTGTGTGTGTGATCTTCCTCAGTACAGGCAGATAAACAGGCAGTGAGCTGCTGGGAGTTGGTTAGTTGTGTTACTCTCTCTTCTGTTGACATCCTGATTTGTCGACACTGGTCTTCTTCTACTGGATCAGAAGGCTGAACAGTTGACAGTAGAGACAAACTGTACAAACAACAACAAGTGAGTAGTGCACTACATTCTGCAAATGATGAGACGTGCACTTATTCTTTGAAACCCACTTTTCAAATACTTATTGACATCAGACTTTTTAATCACTGACTACTTGGTGATGTTCTGTACTAGTGAGGTGTAAGTTCAGGAGGCTGTGTACATTATTGTATGTCTCTACAAGGCTGTGTGACTGACAGATTCTATTAAATTTCACTTTTTGTCTCAAAATCTATAAGAAATTCTTGTTTTGCTAAAGGTTGTTTTCAGACAAATATGATTCCATTGAATGTTCACATAATTATCTAACTTTGAATGTGGAATTCTAATATTTTTAACATTTTAAACGCTACTGTTTAAATGAAGACATGTTTTAGTGAGGCTTTATTATCTAGCTGTACAAAGTGCAACATCTTAAATCAAAATGCATCTTGTCAAATGAAATCTTATCAATTTGTGTGTGTGTGTGTGTGTGTGTGTGTGTGTGTGTGTGTGTGTGTGTGTGTGTGTGTGTGTGTGTGTGTGTGTGTGTGTGTGCGTGCGTGTTTGAGGTACAGTAGAGGTATTACTATAACATCACCGTCCTCTGGAGATTGATTTAGACTGTAGATACTGGAGGTTGATTTAGACTGTAGATACTGGAGGTTGATTTAGACTGTAGATACTGGAGGTTGATTTAGACTGTAGATACTGGAGGTTGATTTAGACTGTAGACACTGGAGGTTGATGTAGACTAGATACTGGAGGTTGATTTAGACTGTAGACACTGGAGGTTGATGTAGACTGTAGACACTGGAGGTTGATGTAGACTGTAGACACTGGAGGTTGATGTAGACTGTAGACACTGGAGGTTGATTTAGACTGTAGACACTGGAGGTTGATGTAGACTGTAGATACTGGGGGTTGATTTAGACTGTAGACACTGGAGGTTGATGTAGACTGTAGATACTGGAGGTTGATTTAGACTGTAGACACTGGAGGTTGATGTAGAGTAGACACTGGAGGTTGATTTAGACTGTAGATACTGGAGGTTGATGTAGAGTAGACACTGGAGGTTCATTTAAACTAAAGACCCCGGAGGGTGATGTAGACTGTAGATACTGGAGGTTGATTTAGACTGTAGACACTGGAGGTTGATGTAGAGTAGACACTGGAGGTTGATTTAGACTGTAGATACTGGAGGTTGATGTAGAGTAGACACTGGAGGTTGATTTAAACTAAAGACCCCGGAGGGTGATGTAGACTGTAGATACTGGAGGTTGATTTAGACTGTAGACACTGGAGGTTGATGTAGATACTGGAGGTTGATTTAGACTGTAGACACTGGAGGTTGATGTAGACTGTAGATACTGGAGGTTGATTAGACTGTTGACATTGGAGGTTGATTTAAACTGTAGATACTGGAGGCTGATGTAGACTGTAGATACTGAAGGTTGATTAGACTGTAGATACTGGAGGTTGATTTAGACTGTAGACACTGGAGGTTGATGTAGACTGTAGACACTGGAGGTTGGTATAGACACTGGAGGTTGATGTAGACACTGGAGGTTGATGTAGACTGTAGACACTGGAGGTTGGTATAGACACTGGAGGTTGATGTAGACACTGGAGGTTGATGTAGACACTGGAGGTTGATGTAGACTGTAGACACTGGAGGTTGATTTAGACTGTAGATACTGGAGGTTGATGTAGACTGTAGATACTGGAGGTTGATTTAGACTGTAGACACTGGAGGTTGATGTAGACTGTAGACACTGGAGGTTGATGTAGACTGTAGACACTGGAGGTTGATGTAGACTGTAGACACTGGAGGTTGATGTAGACTGTAGACACTGGAGGTTGATGTAGACTAGATACTGGAGGTTGATTTAGACTGTAGACACTGGAGGTTGATGTAGACTAGATACTGGAGGTTGATTTAGACTGTAGACACTGGAGGTTGATGTAGACTGTAGACACTGGAGGTTAATGTAGACTGTAGACACTGGAGGTTGATGTAGACTGTAGACACTGGAGGTTGATTTAGACTGTAGACACTGGAGGTTGATTTAGACTGTAGACACTGGAGGTTGATTTAGACTGTAGACACTGGAGGTTGATTTAGACTGTAGACACTGGAGGTTGATGTAGACTGTAGACACTGGAGGTTGATTTAGACTGTAGACACTGGAGGTTGATTTAGACTGTAGACACTGGAGGTTGATGTAGACTGTAGATACTGAAGGTTGATTAGATTGTAGATACTGGAGGTTGATGTAGACTGTAGATACTGAAGGTTGATAAGACTGTAGATACTGGAGGTTGATTTAGACTGTAGATACTGAAGGTTGATTAGACTTTAGATACTGGAGGTTGATGTAGACTGTAGATACTGGAGGTTGATTTAGACTGTAGACACTGGAGGTTGATTTAGACTGTAGACACTGGAGGTTGATTTAGACTGTAGACACTGGAGGTTGATGTAGACTGTAGATACTGAAGGTTGATTAGATTGTAGATACTGGAGGTTGATGTAGACTGTAGATACTGAAGGTTGATAAGACTGTAGATACTGGAGGTTGATTTAGACTGTAGATACTGAAGGTTGATTAGACTTTAGATACTGGAGGTTGATGTAGACTGTAGATACTGAAGGTTGATTAGACTGTATTCACTGGAGGTTGATGTAGACTGTAGATACTGGAGGTTGATGTAGACTGTAGATACTGGAGGTTGATGTAGACACTGGAGGTTGATGTAGACTAGACACTGGAGGTTGATTTAGACTGTAGATACTGGAGATTGATGTAGACTGTAAATAATGGAGGTTGATGTAGACTGTAGACACTGGAGGTTGATGTAGACTGTAGACACTGGAGGTTGATGTAGACTGTAGACACTGGAGGTTGATGTAGACTGTAGACACTGAAAGTTGATTAGACTGTAGATACTGGAGGTTGATTTAGACTGTAGACACTGGAGGTTGATTTAGACTGTAGACACTGGAGGTTGATGTAGACTGTAGACACTGGAGGTTGATGTAGACTGTAGATACTGGAGGTTGATGTAGACACTGGAGGTTGGTGTAGACTGCAGACACTGGAGGTTGGTGTAGACTGTAGATACTGGAGGTTGATGTAGACACTGGAGGTTGATGTAGACTGTAGACACTGAAAGTTGATTAGACTGTAGATACTGGAGGTTGATTTAGACTGTAGACACTGGAGGTTGATTTAGACTGTAGACACTGGAGGTTGATGTAGACTGTAGACACTGGAGGTTGATGTAGACTGTAGATACTGGAGGTTGATGTAGACACTGGAGGTTGATGTAGACTAGACACTGGAGGTTGATGTAGACTGTAGATACTGGAGGTTGATTTAGACTGTAGACACTGGAGGTTGATTAGACTGTAGATACTGGAGGTTGATTAGACTGTACACACTGGAGGTTGTTGTAGACTGTAGATACTGGAGGTTGATGTAGACTGTAGATACTGGAGTTTGACGTAGACTGTAGATACTGGAGGTTGATTAGACTGTAGATACTGGAGGCTGATTAGACTGTACACACTGGAGGTTGATGTAGACTGTAGATACTGAAGGTTGATGTAGACTGTAGATACTGAGGGTTGATGTAGACTGTAGACACTGGAGGTTGATGTAGACTGTAGATACTGGAGGTTGATGTAGACTGTAGACACTGAAGGTTGATTAGACTGTAGATACTGGAGGTTGATGTAGACTGTAGATACTGGAGGTTGATGTAGACTGTAGATACTGGAGGTTGATGTAGACTGTAGATACTGGAGGTTGATGTAGACTGTAGACACTGAAGGTTGATTAGACTGTAGATACTGGAGGTTGATGTAGACTGTAGATACTGGAGGTTGATGTAGACTGTAGATACTGGAGGTTGATGTAGGGCTATGGACATGCAGGATGTATGCTGTCTAAATGGAACACTCTTCCAGATGACTCATTACACACTTTAACAGCTGTGTGCGTGCATGCGTGCTTGCGTGCATGAGTCTGTCTGAGTCTGTGGGAACATGTTTGTTTTAGTATTCGGGTTAATGTACAATATACACCAACCCAGCCTTCTCCTGATCACACAGCGTCTGACCAGCATCCATTGAATCATGCAACACATTGTATCCTCCATCTGAATGTGTTTAATGTTTGTTGACATTGTGTGTTGTGGGGACGCAGTGTTTTTCAATCTCACAGGACACAGAGAGGTGAACCGTCTAGCTAGCCTTCTCTAGCCTTTGTGGTGGAAACCGACCCAAACTAGTCCCAGTCTCAGTCATTCTGTTTAGGGCTTTATGGATTACATTGCTTTGACTCCAAACTTAAGCGGTTGGGCGTTGTGTAACCGATCAGGAATTAATGCCCTTTAGGAGAAGGTGACAGGCATAAAAACATAAAGTGTGAGGTCTGATTACTTTGAGGTGCAGGGAGCCTGATTGGTAATATAGTGTTGTGGATGGTTCCCAAACAGAGGGTCGGGGCCTACTTGTGGCTTATGGCTACGTCTAATATTCTAATATTCTGGGGGACAAGCCTGTCTGCCTCAGGAGTGGCTACCAGATACAGTATACTGCCTAGTCTTAAAGGAACAAAGTTAGCAGTTAGGGCTGATAGCCTGGAGCTGTTAGCATGTTTTTGGTAGCATGTAGCTGTTAGCATATTTTTGGTAGCATGTAGCTGTTAGCATGTTGTTATTAGCCTGTAGTTATTAGCATGTAGCTGTTAGCCTGCAGCAGTTAGCATGTTGATGTTAGCCATGGGCGCTAATAGGCATGAATGACTGGTTCTCACACAGCTTGACTCAAGCCATTGTCAGCTTGATTCCAGCTGGTGTCCAGACAGTCTCCTCTCTCTATCTCTCTTTCAGCTGTTTGGCTGACACGGTATAACAGTGTTTTTTTGTTGTTACATTGGGCTTAACTACCTTGGGAAACGGCCGTGGGTAGAGGAGTGGAAAAGAGGACAGGAGGAAGAGATGAGGACAGGAGGAAGAGATGAGGACAGGAGCAGCATCTCACCCTGTCATTATTAACCACCACGACCTAGTTTCTAATTTGCTCTACCCAGGTCTCCTCTCTTCACAACGTCTCCCTGCACGGTCACTTAGCCTGTTGAATAGACAACCCTCTGACCTGAGCTGGGTGGATGGACATAAGGCTGACATTTACTGGGGAAGAGGTTTGGGAAGAGGTTTAGTTACACATACGCAAACACATGCACACACACGGGTGCACACACACACACACACACACACACACACACACACACACACACGCGCGCACACACACACACACACACACACACACTGGGCTCCTTGGGGGATGCAACCCTACACACTCCTCATACCATTTCTTTCCTTTATTCTGTCACTGACACCCTTCATCAGCAAGACCGATTCAGTAATTAAGCCTTCATTTGACCAGGTTGCACACCGTGACAGATAATGACATAGGTAAAACATCTAACTTTTTCAACACTTAGTAGAGAAATACATTGTAAGTATTGAGATATGCAATCTGCTTCTTGCCCCCTTAACTGAACAAGGCCAACTAGGGTGCTGCACTGTAGTGGGCCTGAGGAATTAGTTCAATTTCAGGACATTAAAAAGTGCTGATTCACCACCCATTCCGCACACTGCCAACAGTCTGGCAACACAAACACACATACTGTACAAAACACACACACACTGCACACAGCCAAAAGTCTGGCAAGGCCGTGTCTCCCTCTGTCTGTCAGCTCCACCACATCGGATCCTTTGAATTACTTAATTGTCATCCAATGATGTGCCTGAACTAGTGAGACACTACAGTCAGCCAAATGGAACAGGCAGCAACCATGGAGGCAATGGGACTTTGGGATTTTCGCAAGAAAGTCGCAAGCTGGAGTGGATAATCTGATAGTCGGGGTTCTCCAGACAAATCAAATCAAATTTCATTTGTCACATGCGCCAAATACAACAAGGGTAGACCTTACCATGAAATGCTTACTTACAAGCCCTTAACCAACAGTGCAGTTCAAAAAGAGTTAAGAAAATATTTACCAAATAAACTAAAGTAAAGAATTATAAAAAGTAACACGATAACATAACAATAACGAGGCTATATACAGGGGGTACCGGTACCAAGTCAGTGTGCAGGGCGTACAAGTTAGAGGTCATTTGTACATGTATGTAGGGGTGAAGTGACAATGCATAGATAATAAACAGCGAGTAGCAGCAGTGTACAAAATAAATGGGGGGGGGGGTCAATGTAATAGTCCGGTGGCCATTTGATTAATTGTTCAGCCATCTTATGGTTTGGGGGCTGAATCTGTTAAGGAGCATTTTGGTCCTAGACTTGGCATTCTGTTATGGCTTGCCGGAGAAAAACAGTCTATGACTTGGATGACTAGAGTCATACATACAGCCATTTTCCAGCCAAGGAGAGGGCTCACAAAAGTCAGAAATAGCGATTAAATGAATCACTAACCTTTGATGATCTTCATTGGCTGGGTTCAGTAGACTGTCTCTGACTGGGTTCTCTAGACGGTCTGTGGTTGGGTTCACTAGACTGTCTGTGGCTGGGTTACCTAGACTGTATGTGGCTGGGTTCACTAGACTGTCTGTGGATGGGTTCTCTAGACTGTGTCTGGCTGGGTTCACTAGACTGTCTGTGGCTGGGTTCTCTAGACTGTCTGTGGCTGGGTTCTGTAGACTGAATGTGGCTGGGTTCTCTAGACTGTCTGTGGTTGGGTTCACTAGACTATCTCTGGCTGGGTTCACTAGACTGTCTGTGGCTGGGTTCTCTAGACTGTCTGTGGCTGGGTTCTGTAGACTGAATGTGGCTGGGTTCTCTAGACTGTCTGTGGCTGGGTTCTCTGGACTGTCTGTGGCTGCGTTTTCTAGACTGTCTGTGGCTGGGTTCTCTAGACTGTCTGTGGCTGGGTTACCTAGACTGTCTGTGGCTGGGTTACCTAGACTGTATGTGGCTGGGTTACCTAGACTGTCTGTGGCTGGGTTCTCTAGACTGTGTCTGGCTGGGTTACCTAGACTGTCTGTGGCTGGGTTCTCTAGACTGTCTGTGGCTGGGTTCACTAGACTGTATGTGGCTGGGTTCACTAGACTGTCTGTGGATGGGTTCTCTAGACTGTGTCTGGCTGGGTTACCTAGACTGTCTCTGGCTGGGTTCACTAGACTGTCTGTGGCTGGGTTCTCTAGACTGTCTGTGGCTGGGTTCTCTAAACTGTCTCTGGCTGGGTTCTCTAGACTGTCTGTGGCTGGGTTCACTAGACTGTCTGTGGCTGGGTTCTCTAGACTGTCTGTGGCTGGGTTCACTAGACTGTCTGTGGCTGGGTTCTCTAGACTGTCTGTGGCTGAGTTCTCCAGGCTGTCTGTGGCTGCGTTTTCTAGACTGTCTGTGGCTGGGTTCTGTAGACTGAATGTGGCTGGGTTCTCTAGACTGTCTGTGGCTGGGTTCTCTAGACTGTCTGTGGCTGCGTTTTCTAGACTGTCTGTGGCTGGGTTCTCTAGACTGTCTGTGGCTGGGTTCTCTAGACTGTCTGTGCCTGGGTTACCTAGACTGTCTCTGGCTGGGTTACCTAGACTGTCTCTGGCTGGGTTACCTAGACTATCTGTGGCTCGGTTCGCTAGACTGTCTGTGGCTGGGTTCTCTAGACTGTCTGTGGCTAGGTTACCTAGACTGTCTGTGGCTGGGTTCTCTAGACTGTCTGTGGCTGGGTTACCTAGACTGTCTGTGGCTGGGTTACCTAGACTGTATGTGGCTGGGTTACCTAGACTGTCTGTGGCTGGGTTACCTAGACTGTCTGTGGCTGGGTTATCTGGACTGTATGTGTGTGAATGTACCGCAAAGCTCTGAGAGCCCATCGGCATTACAAAGGATTACAACATTCAAAGTTAATTGTAAGGGAATAAGCTATGTGTATGGAAATAAGGCCTTTAATAAGAGGATATATCACCCACGTATACACACTTTGTTCACTGTCAACCTACACTTTAAGCATATTTTGACTTTTCAGTGTCATCTCATAGGTTTAGCTGACTTTTTGGCTTTAAGATGATGATTGGTTCAGGGAGCTAGTAACAAACGATTTGAGGAGGAAGAATCGGAAGTAGTCGAAGAACCAAATGAATTGAAAGCATCCACAGAGGATGAAGTCGATTTGAACTGCACTAAATTGGTATGATGGCTTATGAGTAGTGCTTATCCTCAGTCTGCTTGTAGGAAGGAGATGTGGAAATGAGCTGCCTCCTGGACTCCTTGGGTCCTCTCCAGCCATGGCGAGCCGATTAAAGCATCGCCTCATATGACCTCAGACTTTTCCCATTTAGGGCTGTGAGCTGAGCAGAACTTGATTGCTCTACATAGAGGGAGACGCTGCGGCTGTGACACATTATTGTGTGTGTGTGTGTGTGTGTCTGTGTGTGGGGGGGTGTGTGTGTGTGACTGAGTGCATGTCTATATGTGTGTTTTCCTGTGCAGATGACTGAAGGTATCTGACCATTCTGCAACAAAACTCAATTGAAATGATCCTGTCTTTCCAAACACATGATTTAAGTAGTGCTGTCTCATTGATCTAGAAGGTGCCATTGATGTATATTTACTGATCTCCAGAGTGGAATCCTGTGCTGACAGTACAGTACGTGTTTGTGGAAGATACAGGATGGCTTTAGACTAAGGTAACAGCATGATGCTCAAAGGACTTACTGACTGGATTTCAACTACTGTTCTTCCAAAGCCAAATCTGTTCCTTATTGTGGAGTTGTATCTGTCCTTGCGCCTTTACAGGCACATCAGCTTTTCACACAGAATTGATGTAATGGCCACTGAAGACCCAGTCAATAGTTTAGCTAACTGTGTCTAAAAACAGCTCCATGTGCAGGTGGAGATCTAAGTAGCCTACTCTCCAGAGGGCCTGGAATGGTTTGGCTCCATTAGTGCCCAAGGTTATGTTCTCAGAGAAAGCCGTTATCATCACAACATTTTTTTTCAATGTAGCACTTGTGGACCGTGAACCGCCCCACACACACACACAAATGTTCTGGTGTGTTTGGAAGTTGGAATGTACGTTCACACACACACACCCACACGAACTGGGATCAAAGGTAATACTGGGGAGCATCTGGAAGACATTATCTCTAAACATCTGACAAAACACTCCATCGAGAGGGTCACTTGGTTTCAATTCCCATTTCCAATGTTGTATTATTAACAGTAATTATGTAATACTAATAATATAATAATAATATTATTTTTTATTTTAATTGTACCTTTATTTAACTAGGCAAGTCAGTTAAGAACAAATTCTTATTTTCAATGACGGCCTAGGAACAGCGGGTTAACTGCCTGTTCAGGGGGCAGAATGACAGATTTGTACCTTGTCAGCTCGGGGTTTGAACTTGCAACCTTCCGGTTACTAGTCCAACGCTCTAACCACTAGGCTACCCTGCAGCCCCATATAATAGTTATAATATAATAGGTGTAAAATAATGGGTAAAATATAATAATATAGTAGTAATAATATACTGGTAATAATATAATACTTATAATATAATAGGTATAATATAATAATATAAATAATATAATAGTTATAATACAATAGATATTAAGTAATAGTAATAATATCACAATGATTATATCGTAATGTAATAGTAAAAATGAAATAGTTATAATATAATAGTTATAACATAATAGTAATAATATAATATGTATATTATCATAGTTATAATATATTAGATATATTATGATAGTAATAATATAATAGTTATAACATAATAGTAATAATATAATATGTATACTATCATAGTTATAATATATTAGATATATTATGATAGTAATAATATAATAGTTATAATATAATAGGTATAATGTAATAGTTGTGGGTATAATATAGGTATAATGTATAATGAAATAGGTATAATGTAAAAATAGTATTGTTGTAATATAATAATGTAATAGTTATGATGTAACAGTAATAATATAATAGTAATAGTAATAATATATTAGTGATAATATAAATATAAATAATATAATAGTTATAACATAATAGGTATAATATAATAATAATGTAATAGTAATAATATAATAATATAATAGTAATAATATAATATTGCAATAGTAATAATATTATAATGGTAATGATATAATAGTAATAATATTAATGACATAATAATGTAATAGTAATATAGTTATAATAGTAATAATATAATATTAATAATATAGTAGTACAAATGTAATAGTAATATTATAATAATAGTAATATAATAGTAATAATATAATAGTAATACTATTATATATAATGTAAAGTAGCTTGAGATGTTATCTCAGAGAACACCTGATTCACTCCAAGGGTAGCACGATCTCACACACACACACACACGCCCACATAGTTTGAGACAGACAGGGCTGGGCAGGGCTGGGTAATTAGGCAGGAAAAGGTTTCAGGGATGCAGACAGGTCCCCTGACAAATGTGTGTGAGATCATACAGCAAAGCAATTTTCTCCTGGAGCCAAGAAAACAAACACACGCGTTCGCACACACACACACACACACACACACACACACACACACACACACACACACACACACACACACACACACACACACACACACACACACACACACACACACATGCTCAAATTAACAGCCACAATAGACATAAATATTAGTACTCTTCACACACGCTTGCTCCCTTGCGCAATGCAAGTATGCATACGCATGCACACACACACACACACACACACACACACACACACACACACACACACACACACACACACACACACACACACACACACACACACACACACACACACACACAGAAATTGTGTGGCTGTTGTAAAATGCTGCGACGGCATCTCTGTTTGGAATCTGACCTCATCTCATGCTAGTGGGCATGGCCTGTTCTAAAAAGAAGACACTTCAGATATACATTCAGGAGGGAGAACGACAGCCTGAACAGTCTTCAGCACTTACTTTATAGCTTACAATAGACTGCTATCATCATTATTAACTCTGAGTGGACTGAGCAGCATGCAGTTGTACAAAGATGATGATGATGATGATGATATGATGATAATGTTGATGTCTTGATGATGATGATGATAATGTTGATGTCATGATGATGATGAAATGATGATAATGTTGATGTCTTAATGATGATCAGGGTTAATCAGAGTGTATACATGTGTATCAGGGTGTATCAAGGTGTATCAGGGTTTATCAATGTGTATCAGGGTCTATCAATGATTATCAATGTGTATCAGAGTTTATCAAGGTGTATCAGGGTGTATCAGGGTATATCAGGGTTTATCAATGTGTATCAGGGTGTTTCAGGGTATATCAGGGTTTATCAATGTGTATCAGGGTGTTTCTGGGTGTATCAGGGTATATCAGGGTTTATCAAGGTGTACCAGGGTGTTTCAGGGTGTATCAGGGTTTATCAATGTGTATCAGGGTGTTTCAGGGTATATCAAGGATTGTCAAGGTGTATCAAGGATTGTCAAGGTGTATCAGGGTGTATCAAGTATTGTCAAGGTGTATCAGGGTGTATCAAGGTTTATCAAGGTTTATCAAGGTGTATCATGGTTTATCAAGGTGTATCAATAATTATTAAGTTGTATAAGGGTCTATCAAGGTGTATCATGATCAATCAGGGTAAATTGGAGTTTATCAAGATGTGTAAGAGTGTATCAGGGTGCATCATGGATTATCAGGGTGTATCAGGGTTTATCAAGGTTTATCAGGGTGTATCAAGGTGTATCAGGGATTATCAAGGTGTATCAGGGTTTATCAAGGTGTATCAGGGTGCATCAATGTGTATCAGGGTGTATCAGCGTTTATCAGGGTGTATCAATGTGTATCAGGGTCTATCAATGATTATCAAGGTTTATCAGGGTGTATCAAGGTGTATCAGGGTGTATCAGGGTTTATCAGGGTGTATCAAGGTTTATCAAGGTGTATCAAGGTGTATCAGGGTGTATCAGGGTTTATCAAGGTGTATCAAGGTGTATCAGGGTTTATCAAGGTGTATCAGGGTGTATCAATGTAGTATATCAAGTTGTGTCAATGTTTGTCTTGTCACATTGGAAGAGAGAAGCAGTATGTTTGTTCTCTGTGGTTCTGTTCTCTGTTCAATTGTTTCACAGTAAAGCCAGTGTTTCCTAAGCGATGTAAATGTAGGAGATCGCTAGGTAAGATGGAGTCTTCAGTGGAGCTCAAACATAAGAAATCTGTAGTTAAAATCTTAGTAAGGAAATGTCAGTACACTGTATATTGTGTACATGAACAGGACTACATTGTGCAGATACAAAGTCGGTGTGTGTGTGTGTGTGGGGGGGGGGGGGCGTGTAATCTCATTGGTACCCTGTTCCAGATCAGATACTATTGAGAACCTCCAGCCAGGTCACCCTTGATACAAGTCAGTATTCAACGTCCATCCATGTCTAAAGGCGTCGGGAAAGGATGTGGAAACCCGGCCACTAGGGGGAAACAGTGAGCGCTGTTACCTTCAAGTGGAATATGCCTCTGATTCCAAAGATTGCTAGTTGGAATCTAGTGATAAAGTTTTTTTTAGATATATTGTTTTAACCCTATCCCAAACAACCCTTACCTTAAACATTTTTAGTCAATATATAACCTTTAGATTTTGGAGTAAGTTGACTGAAAACACATTCTCATTTACATCAAACAACCTGGCAAATAGTTACAGGTGAGAGAAGAGGGGGGATGAATGAGCCAATTGTAAGCTGGAGATGATTAGGTGACCATGATGGTATGAGGGCCACATCTCAGGACACCAGGGTTAACACCCCTACTTTTATGATAAGTCTGGGATCAGTGACCACCAGGGACTGATCATCCCATCTGAAAGACAGCACCCTACACAAGGCAATGTCCCCTCTGCCCTGTGGAATTAGGATTTTTTTTTAGATCTCTCTGGCCCTCCAACACCACTTCCATCAGCATCTGATCTCCCATCTCCCTCTCTCTCTCTCTCTCCTCTCTCTCTCTCTCTCTCTCCCTCTCTCTCTCTCTCTCTCTCTCTCTCTCTCTCTCTCTCTCTCTCTCTCTCTCTCTCTCTCTCTCTCTCTCTCTCTCTTCTCTCTCTCTCTCATTCTTTTTCCTTCTCAGTCTTTCCCCAATTCAGGGTGTGGTTTTTCCTTTCACAGTAACGGCTTGTTTCTATTCTTTAGCGTTTACTCTGATAGCTAGTAAAATGTCAGACATTGAACCTAGTTACAACAGTAAAAGTGGCTAATTTTCATGGGTGGGTGAGAGGTGGAGGCTGTGTAGTGTGTGTGTTGAGTATGATTTGGTTGTTCCTTGTGTCTGTGTGAACATGCATTTGTGTGCAAGAGAGAAGGAAACAGAGGGAGAGAGAAGGGTGATGTCACTCAGTCAAACGCATACCGTGGTGTGTGCGGCTGCCTGTCTCCCCACACATACACCGACACACAGAGACTGTTGTGAGAGTTCCCAGGACTTAAGAGCAGGAGCTCACTCAGAGTAGCTCAGACAGGCAGCTATTCACCACTAGTCCACAACAACAGCAGCAGCAGCTCTCACAATACAATTAGCCTCCTGAGCCAAGAGAACTCCCCCCCTATTCATCTCCGCAATGCTGTACTCCGGGGGTTCCGCTTTGGGGTAGCACCTGGGCTTTTCTCAGATTCCTCTGGACTATACCAACTGCTGTTTTCACACAGGTAGGGGAGCTCCTTTCACGCTATCTGTTTTGTGCTTAGTGAAAACCTTCTACTGTGTAAGCTCCAAACCCACTGAAAGTAAGATCAAAACATTTAAAAGTAATTTTGTTCTCAAGTGCTTTGCCATGTGTGTCTTCGTTATTAATACGGGTTATTCAGCGATGCTTTATTGAGCTGCAACTGTTGATTTACTATCTGATGCCTGTTATGGATTACATATGGATCTGTTGCCGGTTGTGTCACATATGGATATGTTGCCGGTTGTGTCACATTTGGATCTGTTGCTGGTTGTGTCACATTTGGATCTCTGAAGTGTCTTTGTAGGGTAGCAGATGTTTAGTCTCTGAAGTGTCTTTTTTAGGGTAGAAGATGTGTAGTCTCTGAAGTGTCTTTGTAGGGTAGAAAATGTGTAGTCTCTGAAGTGTCTTTGTAGGGTAGAAGATGTGTAGTCTCTGAAGTGTCTTTGTAGGGTAGAATATGTGTCATCTCTGAAGAATCTTTGGAGGGTAGAAGATGTGTAGTCTCTGTAGTATCTTTGTAGGGTAGAAGATGTGTAGTCTCTGAAGTGTCTTTGTAGGGTAGAAGATGTGTAGTCTCTGAAGTGTCTTTGTAGGGTAGAAGATGTGTCATCTCTGAAGTGTCTTTGTAGGGTAGAAGATGTGTAGTCTCTGAAGTGTCTTTGTAGGGTAGAAGAAGATGTAGAAGATAGTCTCTGAGAGTGTCTTTGTAGGGTAGAAGATGTGTAGTCTCTGAAGTGTCTTTGTAGGGTAGAAGATGTGTAGTCTCTGAAGTGTCTTTGTAGGGTAGAAGATGTATAGTCTCTGAAGTGTCTTTGTAGGGTAGAAGATGTGTAGTCTCTGAAGTGTCTTTGTAGGGTAGAAGATGTGTAGTCTCTGAAGTGGCTTTGTAGGGTAGAAGATGTATAGTCTCTGAAGTGTCTTTGTAGGGTAGAAGATGTGTAGTCTCTGAAGTGTCTTTGTAGGGTAGAAGATGTGTAGTCTCTGAAGTGTCTTTGTAGGGTAGAAGATGTGTAGTCTCTGAAGTGTCTTTGTAGGGTAGAAGACGTGTAGTCTCTGAAGTATCTTTGTAGGGTAGAAGATGTGTAGTCTCTGAAGTGTCTTTCTAGGGTAGAAGCTGTGTAATCTCTGTAGTGTCTTTGCTTATTTCTCTGGAACCTTCCAGACTCCCAGTAAAGGAAGCTGGGTGGGGTTGTCCGGGGCGACGGATGCCAGAGTAGACAATGACGGAAAGGCTCACTTTTTCCAAGCAATGTTGATATTTAAAGGAAATCCTGGACTGTAGGTCGTTACGTAGACCTTTCCTGCAGTCAAATGACCTAGTGGCCTCATGATGGGAATGTTATTCATATTTTTATATTTTCACAATTAATAAATAAATATACATTTAAATACTGCCGAAAATCCGGTGTTTTTGTGCTAAACAGTTTTGTTATATTTTGATCTTCTGTGATGTATATAAAGTGTAATATTGCTATGCAAACTCAAAATTAAATACATTTCAACTCTATATCCGACATGGTGCGTGTCTTCTTTTTTTATCCCCATAACCATGTGTGTGAGGTGTATACTTTTGTTTCAAAGTAGATTTGTTTAAGACTACCATCAAACACTGTGTGAACCTGATTTAGCCCTCTGCAGTAAAAGGTTACAGGAAGTCCTGGTCTTTGGGCCGTTACGTAGCCCTTTCCACTCACAGACCCTGTCATCTCGTATACAGATTGAAAAAGGCAGAGTTTGTCATTGACAAGCACCTAATTTGGAACGCAGTGGCTATACAGTAACATGCTTTACATGACGTCAAAGCTCTGGCTCTGCACTTCACAGCTCTGAATGGATTTTTACTGACAGCTAATCTGAATTTGGGCACTGCACGCACAAATTGGGCAACTTTTGCTAATGTTTTGTTGTCTGAGGTAAATGCTGTAAATCAAAAGGAGTCGATGTGTTGTGAAAGATGAGACGTTAAGGATTCAAATAAATATTGCTTTGATCTCATACAAGCAAACCACACACCCATGAGTCAATGTTCACCTCACATTTCCATATTTGAAAACGGTATCAACGTTTATAATCGCTATGTTTGATCCACAGTTACAAGAATGACATGAGTTTTTCTCCACGTTGTCCAGAACAGAATGAGCTCACGTTTGTCGTATTGTGAAGAAGATTTTCCTTGCAACACGCACTTGAATGCGCTTCATTCTATGCACACCAAAGTCACAATATGTTTGTCTGAAGTGCCCTCTGAAAACCTAACTCTGTAATATCGTATTTTATAACTTAGCAAGTCATGTTGGCAATAGAATATACTTTCAAATGATACCCACCTGACCCAGATTTGGACTTATAATTTAATGTTTTTGGATTGCGTAAACAACAACGATAATTGTGTGAGGGTGGGGACGCAGGGCTGTGTTACAAACAAAACAACTACAAGTGTGCTTGCTTTAGGTCCTCAATGGCAAAGCTAGGAGAGCTCAAAAAAGCACTTTACAGTAGAAAGCTTTATCCTTCAGTTATAAAAGTGCATTGACATTTCTTAGGAACTGTGTACAGTTTGGAGAGGCGTGCTGCCACTTGGAGACACCAGTTAGACCTCTCAGTCAAAGACTTGTAATAATTTGTTCTTATCTTGTATTTACTCTGAAATGTCAAGGAGTATTCTTATTATGTTACTGAATGTATCCAGACTATTTTTAGATTTCGTTATTGACAGATGCTGTGTAAAGTACAGTAATTGTAAAACGTATATAATATCAACAGTGCAATGTTTGGATTCAATCTTCTGTCAGTTAAACTGTTGTATCCTTTGGTCTGATCAGGTGACGCTGCAGAGAGGGCTTGGTGACCCTGCAGAGAGGGCTTGGTGACCCTGTAGAGAGGGCTTGGTGACCCTGTAGAGAGGGCTTGGTGACCCTGTAGAGAGGGCTTGGTGACCCTGTAGAGAGGGCTTGGTGACCCTGTAGAGAGGGCTTGGTGACCCTGTAGAGAGGGCTTGGTGACCCTGTAGAGAGGACTTGGTGACCCTGTAGAGAGGGCTTGGTGACCCTGTAGAGAGGGCTTGGTGACCCTGTAGAGAGGGCTTGGTGACCCTGTAGAGAGGGCTTGGTGACCCTGTAGAGAGGACTTGGTGACCCTGTAGAGAGGGCTTGGTGACCCTGTAGAGAGGGCTTGGTGACCCTGTAGAGAGGGCTTGGTGACCCTGTAGAGAGGGCTTGGTGACCCTGTAGAGAGGGCTTGGTAACCCTGTAGAGAGGGCTTGGTGACCCTGTAGAGAGGGCTTGGTGACCCTGTAGAGAGGGCTTGGTGACCTTGTAGAGAGGGCTTGGTGACGCTGCAGAGAGGGCTTGGTGACCCTGTAGAGAGGGCTTGGTGACCCTGTAGAGAGGGCTTGGTGACCCTGTAGAGAGGGCTTGGTGACCCTGTAGAGAGGGCTTGGTGACGCTGCAGAGAGGGCTTGGTGACGCTGCAGAGAGGGCTTGGTGACCCTGTAGAGAGGGCTTGGTGACCCTGTAGAGAGGGCTTGGTGACCCTGTAGAGAGGGCTTGGTGACCCTGTAGAGAGGGCTTGGTAACCCTGTAGAGAGGGCTTGGGGACCCTGTAGAGAGGGCTTGGTGACCCTGTAGAGAGGGCTTGGTAACCCTGTAGAGAGGGCTTGGTGACCCTGTAGAGAGGGCTTGGTAACCCTGTAGAGAGGGCTTGGTGACCCTGTAGAGAGGGCTTGGTGACCCTGTAGAGAGGGCTTGGTGACCCTGTAGAGAGGGCTTGGTGACCCTGTAGAGAGGGCTTGGTAACCCTGTAGAGAGGGCTTGGTGACCCTGTAGAGAGGGCTTGGTAACCCTGTAAAGAGGGCTTGGTGACCCTGTAGAGAGGGCTTGGTGACCCTGTAGAGAGGGCTTGGTGACGCTGTAGAGAGGGCTTGGTAACCCTGCAGAGAGGGCTTGGTAACCCTGCAGAGAGGGCTTGGTAACCCTGCAGAGAGGTCTTGGTGACCCTGCAGAGAGGGCTGGGTATCACTGCAGAGAGGGCTTGGTAACCCTGCAGAGAGGGCTTGGTAACCCTGCAGAGAGGGCTCGGTAAACCCTGCAGAGAGGGCTTGGTGACCCTGTAGAGAGGGCTTGGTAACCCTGTAGAGAGGGCTTGGTGACCCTGTAGAGAGGGCTTGGTGACCCTGTAGAGAGGGCTTGGTGACCCTGTAGAGAGGGCTTGGTGACCCTGTAGAGAGGGCTTGGTAACCCTGTAGAGAGGGCTTGGTAACCCTGTACAGAGGGCTTGGTGACCCTGTAGAGAGGGCTTGGTGACCCTGTAGAGAGGGCTTGGTGACCCTGTAGAGAGGGCTTGGTAACCCTGTAGAGAGGGCTTGGTGACCCTGTAGAGAGGGCTTGGTGACCCTGTAGAGAGGGCTTGGTGACGCTGTAGAGAGGGCTTGGTAACCCTGCAGAGAGGGCTTGGTAACCCTGCAGAGAGGGCTTGGTAACCCTGCAGAGAGGTCTTGGTGACCCTGCAGAGAGGGCTGGGTATCACTGCAGAGAGGGCTTGGTAACCCTGCAGAGAGGGCTTGGTAACCCTGCAGAGAGGGCTCGGTAAACCCTGCAGAGAGGGCTTGGTAACCCTGCAGAGAGGGCTTGGTAACCTTGCAGAGAGGGCTTGGTAACCCTGCAGAGAGGGCTCGGTAAACCCTGCAGAGAGGGCTTGGTAACGCTGCAGAGAGGGCTTGGTAACCCTGCAGAGAGGGCTGGGTAACCCTGCAGAGAGGACTTGGTGACCCTGCAGAGAGGGCTTGGTCAACACAGAGAGATGAATGGGTATCCCTGCAGAGAGGGCTGGGTCAACCCACAGATAGATTCAAATGTCAAACAAGGGCATCGTGGACCTCATGAGGTGACCTTTGGCAGCTGGCAGGAAATGGCTCCAAAGGTCACAGGGTCAACGAACATGTCACAGGAGTTGCCCTTAACCACTGATTCATGGTCAGATGTTTCCTCATACCACTGGTATTTAAGGTTAGATGCTAGATATGTTAAAGGAAACAAAATAAGGTTACATAACCTCACAGATAAGCTAAACAACAACAGACACAAACACGCACGCACACACACACACACGCGCGCGCGCGCACACACACACACGCACGCACACACACACACACACGCCCACACACACACATATTTTAGATATACAGTATATGTTATAGACAGTATATTTTTGTCAATGCTCACTTCCTGCCCTCTGGTGGAGACTGTAATGCTGAAATGTGCTGCTTTTTAAGGTTATATTGTAATAAGAAGCATTCTTCATTCAACATCCGTTGTCCTCCTCCAGGAGTGGCTAAATATATATATGTGTATAGCACTGTGGTTATTGCGGTTTCCAATGTGAGCGTGAGCGGCAGTTTAAAGGCCAGCTGCTAAGTGGTCGTTACAGGAAGAGCAGCTTGGCACTGGTGCTTTTAGGAGGTCATCATTCCCCTTGACATGACCCGACCACAAGGATGATATGGGAATACTGTGTGTGTGTGTGTGTGTCTGTGTGTGTGTGTGTGTGTGTGTGTGTGTGTGTGTGTGTGTGTGTGTGTGTGTGTGTGTGTGTGTGTGTGTGTGTGTGTGTGTGTGTGTGTGTGTGTGTGTGTGTGCGCCTGCGTACGCGTACGTGTGTATGTACGTGTGCATTCTTGTGCGTTTGTTCATTTTCACAATAGTGAAAGGTGTAATTAATATTGTAATAATTGGTGTAGTTGTGATTTATAATTGTCTGTCTAGCCCGAACCATGAAAAACAGCCCCAGACCATTATTCCTCCTCCACCAAACTTTACAGTTGGCACTATGCATTGGGGCATGTAGCGTTCTCATGTCATGCGCCAAACCCAGATTTGTCCATCGGACTGCCAGAAGGTGAATGTTGACTCATCACTCCAGAGAAAGTGTTTCCACTGCTCCAGTGTCCAATGGCGGCGAGCTTTACACCACTCCAGCCGACGCTTGGCATTGTGCATGGTGATCTTAGGCTTGTGTGCGGCTCCTCGGCCATGGAACCCCATTTCATGAAGCTCCCTACGAACAGTTTTTGTGCTGATGTTGCTTCCAGAGGCAGTTTAGAACTAGGTAGTGAGTGTTGCAACCGAGGACAGACTATGTTTATGCTTTTCAGCACTCTGCGGTTCCGTTCTTTGAGCTTGTGTGGCCTACCACTTCGTGGCTCAGCTCTTGCTGCTCCTAGACATTTCCACTTCACAATAACAGCACTTACAGTTGACCGGGGCATCTCTAGCAGGGCAGAAATTTTACAAACGGACTTGTTGGAAAGTAGGCATCCTATGATGGTACCACGTTGAATGTCACTGTGCTCTTCAGGTCGGGCCATTCTACTGCCAATGTTTGTCTATAGAGATTGCATGGCTGTGTGCTCAATTTTATACACCTGTCAGGTAACCACTAATTTGAAGGGGTGTCCACAAACTGTACCTCAATCGTCAGCGTACAGTCAGTCTAGTTTTATGCCATCAGAACCGTGTGATACATAGATCACACACAGCATACTCTGTATACAAACACATAAAACATACTCGCTCACTCATTTCTTAAAGGCCAATGCTTTTCAGGTGGTGGAAGTTAGTGGTATTGGCTTGATAAAGTGCCAGCCAGGCATTTGGCATTTCATCCCTTTTTCCACACTGCATATCACAGACCCATTCTTATTTACTGTCAGAGAGAGGCTGGTAAAATAGGCAGAAGTGGTTTCACACTGAGAAATTACAACTTCACCACCTACTTCACTCTCTCCTTTTCCCTTCTCTTCTCCTCCCTCTTGACACTTTCTGTTTTAGTCAATTATACTGGATTTAGTTGCTTTATCAGTATTACAGGTCTGTTTTGCTGAAAAAAAATGATATTCAAGATACCAAAAATATTTACTATATGTCCAAAAACATTTGAATAATATAGAGTACATTACATTTTTACCATTATACATGATATACTGCAACCCTCCATCATCCATAAACAACACCTGTTCTGCCAGTCACATTCTGATAAAGGTATCCACATCCCTGGGTTGATTCTCTTTTCAGTTCACTGCAGCTAGCGACTGGAACGAGCTGCAGAAAACACTCAAACCGGATAGTTTTATCTCTACATTCAAAGATTCAATCATGGACACTCTTTCTGACAGTTGTGGCTGCTTGTCTCTACCATCTTGCACTTTGTGCTGTTGTCTGTACCCAATAATATTTGTACCATGTTTGTTCTGCTACCATGTTGTTATCATGTGCTGTGTTGTCATGTTTTGCTGGCATGCTATGTTATTGTCTTAGGTCTCTCTTTATGTAGTGTTGTCTTGTCTCTCTTGCCGTGTGTTTTGTCCTATATTTGTATTTTTATTCCCAGCCCCAGTCCCCGCAGGAGGCCAGGCCATCATTGTAAATAAGAATTTGTTCTCAATTGACTTGCCAAGTTAAATAAAGGTTAAATATGTTTTTTAATAAAAACTACTGTGCAGTCTTCTCCATCTCTTTGTAACCACCCTCTCCCTCTCCATGTCTTTCTCTCCCCAGACGTCATACACACCCAGGGCCCTCTGGACGGCAGCCCCTATGCTAAAGTCCGCAAGAAGGAGTCCATCGAGGATGCGGTCACTGCCAACGACCTCCTGCCCACCTCCACCGAACACGTCCTACCCACGGTTGACCACGCCCTGTCGGTGAGCAGCGACTCAGGCAACTCCACCGCCTCCATCAAGACCGACCGCACTGATGAGCCAGCCCCAGCAGCAGCAGCCCCACCAGTGAGCCAGCTGCCAGCAGCCCAGGAAGAGGCCCCAGTCTCGGGCACGGTCCTGGCCGTCCAACTCATCAGTCCCCAGGAGAAGCAGGAGCTGGAGCAGCTGCTCAGTGGCCTGGAGGGCCCCATGCATTGCCAGGGCTACCTGTCCTCTCCCTCGGGCGGAGGGATGGGGATAGGACTAGGGGGAGGGGGAATACTACACCTGGTGCCCGCCCAAGTTCATGTGAATGGTCACAACAGCAGCATGGACAGAGAAACAGATATTCTGGATGACGAGGTGGAACTGCCCACCAGCCAGGAAGGTAACAGCATGGATAGCTTGGGCACTCTGTCATCCCTGGAAGGGAGAGCCACGCCAGCAGACCTCTACTACCAGGCTGAGATGGTTATCAACGGGCATGACAAGGTCCCCTATCTAGAGAGGAGCATCCCAGACGGGCCCCCGGAAAACATTGTCATCAATGTCGCAATAGGCTCAAATGATGTGGCTGACCAGGTTCCCGTCACCTTAGTGCGAAGCCTCTGCTCAGCTCAGGATGGGACAGGTGAGTCAGTTCCCCCGGCAAGCGATCACATTATCAGCCAGAATGGAAACCTGTATTGCTCACAGTCATTCGCTGCAGACCAGAATCCCCTCCCTCGAGCGCCAGCACGCAACACCAGCAGTCGTAACGCCGTCCAACGTGGGCTCAACGTGTGGCAGCAATATGGCGTCCCAGAAGAGCCGGTGATGGACGGGGTGTATTTTGGCTCTCCTCCACCCTCCATACCTCTACAGAGCCACCACAGCATGCCCCACTTCCCCCACCAGCAGACTGCCTCACAGCAGGAGATTGAGCAGTCCATTGAGGCCCTCAACCTGCTGATGCTGGACCTGGACCCCGGCCGCCTGTTGGGGCAAGTGCCGAAGTCCCAGAGTGCCCCGGGAGATAACAAGGAGGTGGTGACCACACAACCATCCTTTTCCCAGTCCCTGGCCAGGCCCTCCTACCAGGCTGACTCAGCTATCTCAGGAAGCCCTGCACCCAGTCTAGCTCAGGTCATGCTGAGGTCCTCCCCTTTCCAGCCGTCCACGTCTCCAGAGCCCTCTGCCATCCAGAGACCAACAGCCATCTACCACCCTGGTCCCTCTGTAGCCCCCATCCCTGGCTTCCCCACTGAACCTTTCAGCCAAGAGGCAGCCAGAACCAGCTCTCCCACCCAGGTCCCCAGTAGCGTGGGCCAGCTGCAGCTGAAACCCATCAACGTGTACCCCCCCAGCATCGTGTACCCGTCCCTGTCCTCGGAGCTCCGGGAGCCCCAACAGAGCCCCAGTGCCACGTTCTCATCACCCAATCCCAGAGATGCAGAGCCTGATGAAGCGTTCAACGTGGAGGGCCTAGTAGCCCAGCGTGTGTCAGGTAAGACTGCAGAACTTATGTGTTGTCATTGGCATATACAGTAGGTGTGATTTCATAAACAAAGGAAACAGGGAGGTGATATTCAAGTCGAGGACACATTAGGTGTGATTTCATAAACAAAGGAAACAGGAAGTGATATTCAAGTCGAGGACACAGTAGGTGTGATTTCATAAACAAAGGAAACAGGGAGGTGATATTCAAGTCGAGGACACATTAGGTGTGATTTCATAAACAAAGGAAACAGGAAGTGATATTCAAGTCGAGGACACAGTAGGTGTGATTTCATAAACAAAGGAAACAGGGAGGTGATATTCAAGTCGTGGACACATTAAGTGTGATTTCATAAACAAATGAAACAGGAAGTGATATTCAAGTCGAGGACACAGTAGGTGTGATTTCATAAACAAAGGAAACAGGAAGTGATATTCAAATTGAGGACACAGTAGGTGTGATTTCATAAACAAAGGAAACAGGAAGTGATATTCAAGTCGAGGACACAGTAGGTGTGATTTCATAAACAAAGGAAACAGGGAGGTGATATTCAAGTCGAGGACACATTGAGTGTGATTTCATAAACAAAGGAAACAGGGAGTGATATTCAAGTCGAGGACACAGTAGGTGTGATTTCATAAACAAAGGAAACAGGAAGTGATATTCAAGTCGAGGACACATTAGGTGTGATTTCATAAACAAAGGAAACAGGAAGTGATATTCAAGTCGAGGACACATTAGGGTATTAAAAGAGAGAAACAAAAAACGTTCATGAATATGTATGAGACGCTAACAGAGAACATGGTAATAGTTTTCTCCTGAAACTGAGCACTTATGACACATTCTTTCCTTTACAGTTTTTTATTTTATTTTATTTTTTTACCTCACAAAGCGATGAACAGAAAACATCTATCTGTAAAAACACAAGAGTAACCCTCAGAATATCCAATGGGAGGTCAGCTTGACAGCTTGATGCACCGGCGTTGTTATTGATATAAGCCCCGTGAGGTCACAATGAAGCCATTGTGACCTCACAATGCTACGGCTCTTAATAAGCCTCACTGAAATAGTTTTTAATAGTGATGCAGAACTATGCCAACAAACACAAGGGTAAACTGTCAATGACATTATGAAACCATTTGAATGTATTCTGCCTGGGTGGCCAACCCTTTTCCAGGAGAACAACCCATGTACCTTACATACATGGTAGTTGTGCCGCTTGACAAGCTTTCCAAAGTGCATATTTCAGCTAATCGCATCTCATGACAGTCTGCGTTAGCAGTGAGCTCATCAGTCATCGCACATGCTCACAGGATGAGCTCTCGCCAACGGAGCAAGTTCGCTGGCTTAACCAAACACAGTTCTACAGTGTGGAAACCTGCCATAAAGCCAACAGAGAATAGTGATATGGAAACGTATTGCTAAGCTGTGAAGGGACAGCTCTGATTCAACTGTTAGACAGGGACTGTTACAATAATGGAGTTGAATAGAATAGAAAGCATTAATGCATCTTCTTGATTCTGAAATGATGAGTTTCGGTGAAATAGCATTATAGCCGGACAGTGATAATGCTTTTACACACAATAAGCACCATTATGACCGGACAGTGATAATGCTTTTATACACAATAAGCACCATTATGACCAGACAGTGATAATGCTTTTATACACAATAAGCACCATTATGACCGGACAGTGGTAATGCTTTTATACACAATAAGCACCATTATGACCGGACAGTGATAATGCTTTTATACACAATAAGCACCATTATGACCGGACAGTGATAATGCTTTTATACACAATGAGCACCATTATGACCAGACAGTGATAATGCTTTTATACACAATAAGCACCATTATGACCGGACAGTGGTAATGCTTTTATACACAATAAGCACCATTATGACCGGACAGTGATACTGCTTTTATACACAATAAGCACCATTATGACCGGACAGTGGTAATGCTTTTATACACAATAAGCACCATTATGACCGGACAGTGATAATGCTTTTATACAGAATAAGCACCATTATGACTGGACAGTGATAATGCTTTTATACACAATAAGCACCATTATGACCGGACAGTGATAATGCTTTTATACACAATAAACACCATTATGGCCAGACAGGTGTTTTTTTTTACACCACTATGGCCAGACAGTGATATAACTATCTTATTAATTTAACCAGGCAAGTCAGTTATGAACACATTCTTATTTACAGCGATGACCTACTGGGGAACAGTGGGTTAACTGCCTTGTTTAGGGGCAGAGCGACAGATTTTTACCTTGTCAGCTCAGGGATTTGATCCAGCAACCTTTCGGTTACTAGTCCAACGCTGTAACCACTAGGCTACCTGCCACCCCACTGTCTGGCCCATATGGCCAAACAGAGATAGTACTATGGTGGTTTTATACACAAATCTAATAAAACTTTATTTATAGGGCATTCACAACACACATTACTGTAAAATAACAAACTATAGGAGAGAATATTGCTCTCTAATATTACTGACATATTCACTGATATTCACTGGTCATGTCATGATATTCACTGTTCATGTCATGATAGTCACTGGTCATGTCATGATAGTCACTGGTCATGTCATGATAGTCACTGGTCATGTCATGATAGTCACTGGTCATGTCATGATAGTCACTGATCATGTCATAATAGTCAATGATTATGCCAGTAATTTCTCTCATAGATGTTAGACATTTCTGTCATATTGTGAGCGATTATGATTGTAATTCTGTACGTTTTTATATACTAGCAAATAACTTTTCTTATATTATATATTATTATATTTCCTTTCTGTGAACCATCTCTTCATCTCTCTACCTCTCCCTCATTCTCTCTTCTTCATCATCTTCATCCTCCTCATTCTCCCTCATCTTCACCATCTTCCTCCTCCTCATTCTTCTGCCGACTCCAATTATACCCCTGCTCTAACCAGAGTACTCGGTCCGAATGCAACGCCGACTCAGGGCTCCTCAGTCTGAGTACCGTCACTCCCTCTCCCTCTCTGGTTCGTTCCCTTCCTCCTCTCCTCCCCTGTTTTACCACTGACTCCTCTTCCAAATGAACCTTGCTGACTGTTTTTCCATGGCACTGACTCCTCTTCCAAATGAACCTTGCTGACTGTTTTTCCATGGCACTGCCTGCTAGTTTGCTGTTTGCATTTGTTGCTTCCTGTTATATCCCTTTCTTTCTGTCTCTGCCTCACTCTCTTTTTTTCCTCATTATCTTTCTTTCTCTCTCCCTCACTGTCTCTCTCTGTCTTGTCTCTCTCTGTCTCTCTTGCTCTGTTTCTCTCTCTCTCTCTATCTCTTGCTATGTCAATGTTATCTAATGTCCAGTTTTCCAATACACCGTCCTTCATCTTTGTTTGATGGAGGAAGCAGTTTGATGTTTATTTCTCAAGGTTAAGGCATCGACCCAACACAAAAAAAGCATTTGGGTAATATTTAAGTTTTAGAAGGACGAAATGAGGAAGCACAAAGGTGTCTCTATGCAGACTCGCAGCAGAGCGCATGTCACAACATACCTCCAGGGAACAATACTCAAGGCCAGGGAACACTGGCCTCTTTCAAGGCTGCTCTTTCCATCTTCTGTTTTTAACATTTCCATCACAAGCAAAGAGCACTAAATCTATGGGGACGGCTGCTTTAGACTCCCTTTTGAAAACATTGTGAAGGTCTTATCTGTTCATTAGAAGAGGTAGAATAGGATGCACAGTTCTTTTCTCTCAGGAACCTGGAGTGGTCTACAGAGTACTGTACTGTACTCCACAAAGTCAGAGTAGCCCTGGGAGTCCAAGGACTGTAATGAATGACCACATCCATTCTATTTACACTGAGTATACAAAACATTAAGAACACCTACTCTTTCTATGAGGTAGACTGACCAGGTGAATCCAGGAAAAAGCTATGATCCTTTATTGAGGTCACTTGTTACATCCACTTCAATCAGTGTAGATGAAGGGGAGGAGACAGGTTAAATCCACCAATCAGTGTAGATGAAGGGGAGGAGACAGGTTAAACAAGGATTTTTAAGCCTTGAGACAATTGATACATGGATTGTGTGTGTGTGTCATTCAGAGGGTGAATGGGTAAAACAAAATATTTAAGTGCCTTTGTACCAAGAACTGCAAAGCTGCTGGGTTTCTCATGCTCAACATTTTAATGTGTGTATCAAGAATGAACCACCACCCAAAGGACATCCAGCCAACTTGACACAACTGTGGGATGCATTGGCGTTGACATGGGCCAGCATCCCTGTGGAATGCTTTCGACACCTTGTAGAGAGCTTACCCTGACAAATTGAGGCTGTCAGACCTGGTCTACAGGAAGAAAAACACTTTGTTTGGGTATTTGGATACATACAGTACATAGATATGCTTGCAAGGGAATTCCCCTTAATTTTACCCCAGATAACCCTTCCTCACCATAACATAGTCCCTCACAGGAGCATATTCACAGCGCTGTGTAGGGAGATGAGTGCTAGCCCTGTCTTCATAAAATACTTTATCCCATTTCCTATGCCTTGGATCCATTTTATTCAATACAATATCTGTGTTTATATGGTTGAGAAACGAGGGGGAGGGGGAGAAGACAATTCCCCAAATATATCCTGGGAATCTCCGCTGTAACAGCTGGAAGCTATTAGCAATCGCCAGGGCAACGGCACAGTGTTTGACAGGCTCCGCTGTGCATACTGGGTCCATCTGTTTTCCGTGAATACAGGCCCGTTTGGGAGGGGGGGTTACCAGCTACACACTATTCACACACCAGTGCTTGAGATGTATATAACAATGCCCCTCCTCGATCCACAAATCAAAATCTGAACCCAGCCTGGACAATTTTACCTACCTCTTCCCCATACTGTTTATATTTATTTACTTTTCTGCTCTTTTGCACACCAATATCTCTACCTGTACATGACCATCTGATCATGTATCACTCCAGTGTTAATCTGCAAAATTGTAATTATTCGCCTACCTCCTCATGCCTTTTGCACACAATGTATATAGACTCTCTTTTTTTTATACTGTGTTATTGACTTGTTAATTGTTTACTCCATGTGTAACTCTGTGTTGTTGTCTGTTCACACTGCTATGCTTTATCTTGGCCAGGTCGCAGTTGCAAATGAGAACTTGTTCTCAACTAGCCTACCTGGTTAAATAAAGGTGAAATAAAAAATAAAATAAAAATGTGACACTACTTAAGCCGCACCATTGGAGGAAAATCAAGAGTAAATAAATGGGCATATGAATGGCATGTGTGCAGGTTTTGCCGTTTTAGGCCTACTCTTAGATCCTACTCTTAGATCCTACTCTTAGATCCTACTCTTAGATCTTGTCACGGTACTGTTTAGGTATGCAGAAAATTGGGTTCCGACAAAATACAATTTAGCCTTGTTCACGCCTTAATGCTCAAATCAGTTTTGTTTTTCAAATCCGTTTTGGAATACTGACTGTCCAAACTACAAGTTACAAGTGACCAAATAGGATTTGCGTGTGTCCAGACAACAGTCATTTGATGACATGGCAATGCTACTTGTTATAGTTACGATGGGTGTGTGTGCAGTGATGTAGGCTGATTGTTGGTGGTGCTCATGCTTTCTATCACTCAGAAGTTATGTAGCAAGTTATAAGGTGACAACAATACCTGTCATGGACGTTTCCCAGTTGCTTTGAATGTTCAAAATCATAGTGTAAGAACACTTTTAAAGACTCAAAAGGATAAGATGACAAACAAGTTAGTGAATGTGCTAAAAAGCTAAACAGTGACCTAGCTAGCTAGTTGACTGCTGTGGCTAGCCAAAAATGACTAATTTGGAAAGTTGGATAAAAAACTAACGAGCTAGTAAGTTACTACATGCTCTTGACAAACTGTCAACAGAGTAGCTAGCAAGCGACAATATATGCCAAATAACAGTCTAAAAACCACTTGAGGGCAAATTCATCAGATTTGACACAAGTCGGATGGCCATTAATCAGATTTGTGTCTGTTTTTTTTCACAAAGGTGATTTGAAATGTGGCTAGTAATATATGTGCTTTTTGGCTGTTCATACTGCAGCAAAAATAACAGATTTGAATTGGATATGCACTAGTTATACTAGATTTCTGTTGATGTGTATACAGTGTTGTGCGTTAGACAGACAGGATGTTAGTTGGCCTCTTAGAAGACTGCCATCCTTTGATACCACCTCCAAAACCCCTGTGTAGTTTTTTTTTACATGCGGTTTAAGGTTGTGGAATATGGAGATGTCTCCTCAGAGTCATGAATATGACTTGAAGTACCCAAACACATAAGGAATGTTTGACTCTTGTATGACCAAAGAGGCCAGATCTATTCTGACAGTAACTATAAACATCTTAGTTTCCCACAGCTGCAGGCTAATGCTATCGCTAACTTTTCCCCTGTGGATATATCGCCTGGTTTATCCAGCCAGAGGCTGAGCTAGGACTCGTAAATATTTTTCACGGTTTCCATAACAGTCGACTCTCTCACTAGGGTGTGTTTGCATGCTTTTCCATCTTCGGGACGGTATGTCAGAACTTCAGGCCAGAAGAATCCATGAATCAGACAGATAGTTTGCAGACAGTCAGTGCTAGCTACGGAGTATATTGCATTATACCTGAACAAAAAAAGCAATGGAGGTGTTTATGCGCAATTTTCAGTGACTCTCAAAGAGAATATTTACTTTAAACTTGAAGAACCCAGGGAAACATTTAACATATGTTTAGGAAAAGCTGGATTTGACACAAAACATACAATAGGTAGAATCTTTACATTAACCTAATGTCTATGGTTACAAATGTTTTATTATTTTATTTTATTTAACCAGGCAAGTCAGTTAAGAACAAATTTTTATTTTCAATGACGGCCTAGGAACAGTGGGTTAACTGCCTGTTCAGGGGCAGAACGACAGATTTGTACCATGTCAGCTCGGGGGTTTGAACTTGCAACCTCCCGGTTACTAGTCCAACACTCTAACCACTAGGTTACCCTGCCGCCCCATGAACAAGTTCCCTCTAAATGTTCCCTCCAAAAACATTCCCTCCACATATTGTGCCTGTTTAGATTTTTCCTCCTCCTTTTTCCTTTCCTAAAGCCGTGCAAAGCCGGATGTTCACTTCCCATAGTCACTACCTGTTTTCAGCAAAACCACCTACAGTACCTCACCCGGCCATACAGTAACTAACACATTAGGATAACGCTCTTACACAAATCCTGTTTGTTTTACACTGGCAGCTCTCTCTCCTTCCCTCCAAACCCACCCATTGAAATCAGCTTACTGGACCCTTTGAGGTTCATCCAAAACATTAGCAACCGCCACAGAGCATTACCCAGATAACAACAATTACAAGTGTAGACTGTTTCACTGATGTACCAGCAAGTTCCTGATAATGTTGTGGCATTCAAGGGGAACATTGATCCTCACTGTTCCCAACTGAACAACCCCAGAGCTCTTATAAACAGTGCCTGATTGTAGTGAGAAAGTTCTGATCCGAGTATTCAACATCATGTAGCATTTTGAAAGGTCATCTTTGCCGTTTCTAACAAGTTACTTTGTAAGTGTAACTATTATGTCGTTCCTGTGGATAAATGGCTGTTCGAAACAATGCCGGTTTGCAGTGAAGAGTTGCATGATAATGATGTCTTTTTGCAAACAATTTTTTTTTATTTTTACAAACCACTTGTGTGCAATGTGAGCGATTTGTGATCAAATGTGACCTCTGAATGATCTTGGCAGGTGTCCAGTCTTGTGGGACGTCATTGGACGAGGCATCGGCCCCGCCCCATCACCGCACCACTAGTGAGAGACAATGCATCAACGGCCACGACGAAAGCTCTTCCTACCAACCCCCGGTCCGCTCCCCTATTCGCTGCGTCTCCCCGGAGTTCGTCAACACCATAGCGCTGAATCCCGGGGGGCGTCCCAAGGAGGTAGAACGCTCCCGCTCCTAGGCCTAACCTTCTCAAGTGTGTCTCACATTATGATTATAGAGATGTGACGGCCATAATGAAAACTAATATATGTGTGTTTCTGTGCGTGTCTCCGTGTTTTCCCTCCCTCCAGAGACACATCCACAGCTACAGAGAGGCCTTTGAGGAGTTGGATGGAGGCCAAATCAGCCCCACTGTTGGTGGTGAGGTGTTCCCCCCTGCCTTCCCCGTCTCGCCACAAACCCCTTACTTCAACCTGTGTAAGTCTCCCCTCTGGCTGGCTGAGTGCGCTGTGGAACTCAGGGCTTTTACCATAGGGAATATTTAATGTTCAGCGTTTACCTCGGTGTGAACATCTAAAGAAATGTCCTACAGAAGGAAGTACCATTACATTTGACCTATATGACGAAACAAATCGAAAGTCTAACTGTATAGGCTATTATAAGACATCATGAGAATGGCATGTTACATTCAGGTATGTACAGGTCCACAGTGTAGAAACTATACAACTGATATTATGATCAATAACTTCAGGGTGGAATTAGTCTAGCTTTATCTGGTCGGTTTTAATTATTCAATTATAACATTTTTCGTCTTCATCTCAAAAAATAATAGGCTGCATCTCCCATTCAACCCTGTTTAGATGTAGGGCTAGTTAACTACATTTCCCACATGACCAAATTCATTTCAAACCCATTCAGACAGATTTGAGTAGGTGGTGAAGGATAAGTCCTAATAAGGCCACATTGTTTGCCATTGCCTCAGCTCATAGAAAAGCTTGAGTCACCCTGTCAGACTGAATCCCACTTCTCTCCTGCCTTCCAGGCAGTAATTCATTGTGATGGGAAATGTGCTGCCATCCACAGATCAACATGTCCTGGGACTCCACAAGTCTTCTGATGCATTTAGTAGACACCTCTTCCATGTGAAAGATAGGCGCTGTCTAATTTCTTGATTTTATTCAGTGCCTGACATCATGTTAAGGCATTTTAAAAAAAAACTACCTTTATTTAACTAGGCAAGTCAGTTAAGAACAAATTCTTATTTACAAGGATGGCCTAGGAACAGTGGGTTAACTGCCTTGTTCAGAGGCAGAATGACAGATGTTTACCTTGTCAGCTCAGGGATTTGATCTAACAACCTTTCAGTTACTGGTTCAACTCTCTAACCACTAGGCTACCTGCCGCCCCGAGCTGGATCTGCACACAAACAATAGTGTGAGTTGTGGCTTCATCTTGGCATTAAACTACTTTTGAGGTCAGGAAACGTTTGACTGTGGTGATTTATGGAGTGAACTATCCCTTTAAATACCATGTCAGTGAGCATCTCTAACAGTTACCTCATCTCCCCCTGGGCAAGGGCCTAAAAACGCCCTCAAAGGTGTGACTCCCATGAAGATTTATGATTTATTTACTCTTTCAATATAAGAAGATTCAACTCAAGTATGTTTCCACTTAAATGCATCTACTAGTAGTATGCTTTAACTCAAGTATACAGCCCACATTCAACATTATTAGGGGTATGGAAAGCTGATGTTTGGACCAGTGTTTAGGGCTACCCTGATCCACATCACCGGCACATCCACGGTCCCATATCACCTCTAGACATTTAGAGCGTCCCCCCCCAACCAATCATGACCCATCAAAAAGTAGGGAATTTAGGTTGTCATACAGAACAAAGAATTGATTGGGATTATTTGGTAAGTGGAGGATGACGCACGTTCCGAGTCTCACTGTTGATGGTGTCGGCCATGTTGGTCGAGGCTAAGTGACCCTAGCTCTCCCCTTCTGCCTATCATAGCATCCTGCACCACTTTACTCAGCATGCCACTGAAGAGCAGTACCTCTTAAGACATAGGAGCCCCTTCTGGACTTGAGGTCTACTCCACATTAAGGAAACATACACTTATTCACTAATGGTCATTCTCACACACACACACACACAGACACACACACAAACACACACACACGCACACACACACACACACACGCACGCACGCACGCACACACACACACGCACGCACGCGCACGCACGCACGCACACACACGCACACACGCACGCACGCACACACACACACACAAACTATTTTCTAAATACTTAAACCTCACTGTTCTAAAGGTACTTCATGTGACTGTGGTCATATACGTCATATATGTATTCCTTTTGCCATCAATTTGCTAGGCACCAACTTTTCCTGCAGCAGCCTATCTTGTCTTATCTTGTCTTATCTTGTCTTATCCTGCCTTAATCTTGTCTTATCTTGTCTTATCCTGTCTTATGCGGTCTTATCTTGACTTATATTGCCCTATCTTGTCTTATCCTCTCTTATGCGGTCTTATCTCAACTTATATTGCCTTATCTTGTCTTATCCTGTCTTATGCGGTCTTATCTGGATTTATATTGCCTTATCTTGTCTTATCCTGTCTTATGCGATCTTATCTGGACTTATATTGCCTTATCTTGTCTTATCCTGTCTTATGCGGTCTTATCTGGACTTATATTGCCTTATCTTGTCTTATCTTATATTGTCTTATCGGGTCGTTTCTTGTGTTTTCACACATACTGCATGTCAGTGAGTCACTGTTGTTGTTTTCTTTGTATCCGTGTTGTCACTCTTCAGTGTCTTGCTCTGAATTTGTGTGCATGGCGCACCTCTGCTCACGTCCTGCTATGTGTGTTGTGACAGTACACTTACATTACATTTAAGTCATTTAGCAGACGCTCTTATCCAGAGCGACTTACAAATTGGTGCATTCACCTTATGACAGTGTCACTCAGAGGCTTTTCACACTGTGATAGGTCACCTGCATGGCCCTCCCATAGAGCATGAGGCATGGGCACACCCCTCACACCTCTAGCAGTGTCCATCATGATATTACACATGTTTGTTGTGTGTCACCGTGTCACATTTAGTTGTTGTGATGTCTTGACAGCTCAGCACCTGTACGCACCATTATGAAAACACACACATTGGCTTTCCCGGGCCTGGACTAAAAATATATTTCAAACAGTGTTCTCCATTGAGCTTTTTATTCCAGGACTATGGTTATTCTGGGTCCGTGAAACCAGTCCTTTATGTTTCTATTCAAGAGGCATCTGATGAGCTCATAGAACACGTGCAGCAATGAGCAACCTGTCTTGGAATTCGGGATTCTAACAGTTGAATGAATGTAGGCTTCGTACCTTACATAGATACAAACCAGCAAACACACACACACAGAGGTACAAAATGAAAAGTGCAGGTGTTTACTGTCAAGACTGTTGTAGTGAAGCATGCTAAATGCTAAGTCATGCTAAGTCATGCTAAGTCATGCTAAGTCATGTTGCTAAAGTGTTATGCTTCTTTTTTTTCTCCTAGGCCAAGCTCGTTCCCCTCCAGGTCTGATGAAGACCCCTCTCTCTGCCTTGGGCCTCAAACCCCACAACCCAGCTGAGATCCACCTCAACCAGAGTGGATCAGGTGAATTAGCATAACGTATTCTATTATCATAGCAGTGCTCCATTCATGGGCTGGAAGAGCCTGTTAGAATAGCATCATGCACCCTCTGTAGCACGTTAGCATGGCACTCTGTTACTTACATAGCATAGTGCTAAAATATAAGCATTTGTTAGCATAGTGCCACACCCTTGAGGCCTCACCAATGTTAGCATAGCAACCTATCTTTCATTTGAGATTCTAGTAACATAAGTAGGAACATGGTCATTGAGCATGTCTACTGTTTACCCGTTAAACTATAACTATAGCCCCTTCACTGTATAAATCACCTCTTCATTTTGGTTTTACAAGCCCTCTTTCTTGGTCAGCTCACCAGTAAATTGAAGATTGTTTATGTCTCATATGTGGTTATATTGGGGTTGATTTGATTGACCTAGGAATGTGTATAAAATCTTGATTTATGGCCCATCTTCATAGGGGTTGCATGTTAATCCAGTCTTCAAAGCTACGCTTCCTTTTGGATCCCATATTTACACAGCCGACAGGCTAAATGTGAGAGAGACCCAATAAATATAATTTTAATAAATGACCATGTGCTCTTTTTCATCCTCTCTTCTTGGCCTTTATGTAGTGTTTGCTTCTAGTAGAGGCAGGAGCAATAAGATCTCCTTACTGGATGAGGGTTCTAGGAGAGATGTTTGACTTGGCTCATGAGATGTGGGACCCCTCTGCTTTGTTGTTCCTTCTATGCTGACTGTTTCCAACATTTGAGTAATTTAGCAGACGCTGATATCCAGAGCGATTTACAAAAACAATCAGGGATAAATGCCTTGCTCAAGGGCACAGACAGATATTTAACCTAGTCGGCTCAGAGATTTGAACCAGCAACCTTTCGGTTACACACACACACACACACACACACACACACACACACACACACACAGTTTTCCCCAAAGTACAGGATGACTTGATTTCAAAGCAACTCTATAATAATGAATTCAGTAGGTGAAGAAAACAAAGAATGTTTGAAATGTAAAAGATAAATGATTCATGTTGGCATGTTTACAAGGACAGTGTCACTGTTTAGGAGGCAAGTGTAGCATTCCTGTGAAGCCAGCATTATCTTCTCGACAGTATATACTGTAATGAAATCAGCCTTAATGGCCAACTCTGTATCTCTTCAGAGCCGTTGAGCTACGTGGAGTCAGTGGCCAGATCCGCTGTGGCCGGCGGGGGACCAGCAGGACCCCCCGTGACCCTCACCCCCCCAGGATGGACCTTGGCTAGGCAGACGACCCCTGACCCCTCCCCAACCCTCAACCCCCTATTGTCTAGCTGCAGCCCCATGCACAGATCAGAGGGGTGAGTACGAAAAGAAACAACATTAAAGTCATACTGTAGATTAAATGACATGAAACATACACTGGTTCCAGTACATGATATTGATAAGGAGCCAGTGTTCCTGAATTATACTACATGTTTACAGATAGCAAGGGACCATAGATGTTATTACCGCATGTATTTAATTCTACTGTAGGTATCTTTCTAAACGCTGTGTTTCATGAATCTCTCCCCACCCCTTGCTCCATCAGAGAACCCCCGTTGGCTGACAGCAGTGCGATCATCCCCTCGCAAGCGTCCATTGACTCCAGCTTAAGCTCCTTTCCTTCTGAGGGCACATATCCCATCGACTCCCCCACCCCTATCCCCATTGCCACTCCCACCCCATACCTCCAGGCCCTGGGCTCCCCATCTCCCTTCCTTCAAGCCCTGGGAACCCCCACCTCCTCCTACCTGAGCTCCACCTACCCCACCCTGTCTTACATGTGTTCCCCCACCACCACACCCTCCTGGGACCTGGGTCACAGTGGCCTTATGGGGAGCTATGTCTCCCCGGACCCCAGCCCCCCGCTCCAGCCAGAGGCATCTGCCCGGGAAAGCCTTGTGGACATCCTCCCCTCGTTAAGATCAGGAAGTCTCCACACACTGCATCGTGACCCCAACACCTCATCTAGCATCCCCTCCCTCCAACATCGGCAACAGCCCACCAATCAGTGCAGCCCTGTCATGGGCCACCAGCCCTCTCCGGCCAATGGCTTTGTGGAGTTTGGGATCACTGGGATGGTAATGACAGGAAGTCCCGTGTTGGGCCGCCACCACTATAACCCATGTATGTCCCAGGGAGCACAGTCTAGCCCAGTGCTGAGCCAACAACCGTCCCTGATGCAGGCCTCCCAGGACAGCACCATGCTCAGTTGCCAGCCCTCCCTCACCCACAGCCAACCCATCCAGTCCAGTATCCAGAGTAGTCCGGTTCTGGGCCTACATCCATCCCTCACCTACAGCCAACCCATCCAGTCCAGTATCCAGAGTAGTCCGGTTCTGGGCCTACATCCATCCCTCACCCACAGCCAACCCATCCAGTCCAGTATCCAGAGTAGTCCGGTTCTGGGCCTACATCCATCCCTCACCTACAGCCAACCCATCCAGTCCAGTATCCAGAGTAGTCCGGTTCTGGGCCTACATCCATCCCTCACCTACAGCCAACCCATCCAGTCCAGTATCCAGAGTAGTCCGGTTCTGGGCCGACATCCATCCCTCACCTACAGCCAACCCAACCAGTCCAGTATCCAGAGTAGTCCGGTTCTGGGCCTACATCCATCCCTCACCTACAGCCAACCCATCCAGTCCAGTATCCAGAGTAGTCCGGTGCTGAGCCGACATCCATCCCTCATTCACCAGCAGGGCAATGGTAGTAGTCCGGTGCTGGGCCGACACCCGTCCCTCGGCCAGATGTCACAATGCAGTCCAAGTCTGGACCGACACCCAATTCTGCATAGTAGCGGCTACACCACCCCGGACGAAAGGCAGGGCACCCTGTCCCGTCAGAGCTGCTCCTCTGGGTACAACCCGCCCTCCACGCCCTCCTTCCCCGTCTCCCACGCGGGCTATCTGGACGAGGGGATGATGATGGGGGTACGGCAGGGCAGTCCGGCCCCACAGGCTCAGCCCCAGCTACCGGAGAAGAGGCGAATGTCCATTGGGGAGAGGCCCAATGGGGGGCTCTCGTACGGGACACTGAATGGAAAAGTGTCCTCCCCCATGTCGAGTGGAGGCAGCACGCCCAGCACTAGCTACTTTCATACACTGCCAGACTTCTCCAAGCTTAACATGACTGGTAAGACCAGCTTGAAAACCCTCTTAAAACATAGCTACTGAAGCAGCAAAGAACATCCCCAACTAGCACAGACATCCCTAGCAAAACAGGAAGTTAAGATCAGTGTATTTTCAAGGACGATATGTTTTTTTAAGTGGGTAATTAACATGAAACTAAGCTGATTTTACCATCTCATAAACAATATTTTTTGGGGGTAACTTTTGATATGTGTTTAGCCACAATTGAGGTTTTTCTACAAATAAGATGTTTGTGAAAATTGTTAACCATTGCATTCCTGAAGTATAATTACACTAGTACCTAACTACCTAACTGCAATGTAAATCCATCTGTTTTCCTACTCTAGTTTTTCAGTGAAACCAGATGAAGTGATTAGTTCTAGTAAAGTATAGTGAGGTAACGTGAATGCGGTCATACTCCAATGGTTTTAGCCGAGCAGGAGCTCAGTTGGACTTACTTCTCTCTGTAAACACATTGCAGACCAGATGAGGGAATGAATGCACTCCAAGGCAGCCCAGCCAGGCCCAGATGCTAGTCTGAGATAGAACTGGCATCTGGCCCAGAACCTTGGTTGGCGGCCATTTCTGCGTCCGCAGTGGTTTCACAGCTCCAGTCTGTGTCATACTGAGTATACTCAGAGCAACTACTTATATGGTCGCAGATATAGATACTGGCTTGTTTGCGAGAGTTGGCTCTAGGAGGTAACTCGCTAATAGCGCAGATTGACTAATCTCTACACAATAAGGAGCTGATTTCAGTTGATTTATAGATTATCTTTGACGGTTCTTGGTCAGGATGACCCTCGTGAAGCATCACTGCTGCTCTCTTGGTCCAGGTCTCTCTTGAAAAATAGATGCTTATCTCAACCAGACTAACCTGGTTAAATAAAGGTTAAATAAATAAATCACAGAGACCCAAGACTTGATTCAATGTAATGTGACATGCAGCATTCACGCAGTATCGTTCGTATAAACATACCCTTTTAAATATGGCCCATCAAAGGGTTACTGTGGAAATGCCAGGTAAGTCGACATGGTTTCAACACAACTTCTAATTTCTTGTCCTAGACGGGAGTCCAGAGACCAGGCTGAATGTAAAGTTTGTTCAGGATACGTCCAAGTTCTGGTACAAGCCTGATATCTCCCGTGAACAAGGTGAGTGTGAATGTTGTCATGGGGGAAGAGATTAAACGTAACAATAGTTATCTTATCCCACTAGTTGTTCTTCTAGCTAGCATAAGGCCTATCTAAGATCAAATGTGGCCGAGAATGTTCTTTATTTAGTTAACCGTGAGATAGTTAGGATGTGTGTTTGATTTAAACCCTGTTGGATCCACCTGACACATCCACCCCGACACACACATGCCCTAATTTACCCTGTTCTGTTCAGTTCTGTTGTGTTTTATTGTGTTGTGTTCTGTTTTATTCTGTTCTATGGTGTTCTATTGTGTTCTGTCCAATTGTGTTGTGTTGTGTTCTATTGTATTCTATTGTGTTCTGTTGTGTTGTGTTCTATTGTGTTCTGTTGTGTTCTGTTCTATTGTGTTTTATTGTGTTCTGTTGTGTTGTATTCTATTGTGTTCTGTTGTGCTGTGTTCTATTGTGTTTATTGTGTTGTGTTGTGTTCTATTATGTTCTGTTGTGTTGTGTTTTATTGTGTTCTATTATGTTCTGTTGTGTTGTATTATATTATGTTCTGTTGTGTTGTGTTCTATTATGTTCTGTTGTGTTGTGTTCGATTGTGTTCTGCTGTATTGTGTTTTATTGTGTTCTGTTGTGTTCTATTGTGTTCTGTTGTGCTGTGTTCTATTATGTTCTGTTGTGTTGTGTTTTATTGTGTTGTGTTCTATTGTGTTATGTTGTGTTCTGTTCTATTGTGTTCTGTTATTTTCTGCTCTGTTGTGTTCTGTTATTTTCTGCTCTGTTGTGTTCTGTTCTATTATGTTGTGTTCTATTCTATTTTGTTCGGTTGTGTTGTGTTCTAATGTGTTCTGTCCAAGTATGTTCTGTTGTGTTGTGTTTTATTGTGTTCTATTGTGTTCTGTTGTGTTCTATTGTGTTCAATTGTGTTCTGTTCTGTTGTGTTCTGTTCTGTTGTGTTGTGTTCTATCCTGTTCTGTTATGTTGTGTTATATTGTGTTCTGTTGTGTTCTGTTCTGTTGTGTTCTGTTCTATTGTGTTGTGTTGTGTTCTGTTCTGTTTCTGTTCTATTGTGTTGTGTTCTATTGTGTTGTGTTCGGTTGTAAGGTCACTGTGAGGTCACTGCTGTTGGCCCCCACATCTACTTCTGCTCTCTCCTTTTGGATTACATCATCTGTGTTAAACACAAGCACATGCTCTGCTGTATTGACATCACACATTCAGACGCACACACACACAAATGAAAACACACAGACAGGCACACACAGAGACACGCACTCGCGAACAGACACACACAGACACAGACACACACACACCATACGTACTCAATTAAGGCCCGGGAACATCTGCATGTGATGTAGCTGTATCTGTCTTACTTAAAGTCTTTAAAATGTCATATTTGGACACATAGGGATATATAGAATTGCATGTTACAGACGCATTAAAAGTTATTTTGTCGAATAGACAACAGATTTCTGCTCTCCCCTGTAGTTACATTGAAATATGGGATCACAAAAGGCCCTCCTCGCCATGGAAAGTTTCCAATTCCCCTTCTTACTCCCCCTCTCCTCCTTCTCCCTCTTCTTCCTCTCCCTCTCCTCCTTCTCCCTATCCTCCTTCTCCCTCTCCTCCTCCCTCTCCTCCCTGTCCTCCTTCTCTCTCTCTTTCTCCTTCACCCTCTCCTCCCTGTCCTCCTTTCTCTCCTCCTTCTACCTCCCTCCCCTCTCCTTCTTCTCCCTCTCCTCCTTCTCCCTCTCCTCCTTCCCCCTCTCCTCTTTCTCCCTCTCATCCCTGTCTTCCTTTTCTCTCTCCTCCTTCTTCCTCCCCTCTCCTCCTTCCCCTCTCCCCTTCTCCTTCCCCTCTCATCCTTCTCCCTCTCCTCCTTCTCCTTCCCCCTCTCCTCCTTCTCCCTCTCCTCATTTTCCTTCCCTCTCTCCTCCTCCTCCCTCTCCTCCTTCTCCTTACCCCTCTCCTCCATCCATCCCTCCTCTGTCTCCCTCTACTTATGCTCCCTCTCCTCCTTCTCCCTTTCCTCCTTCCCCTTCTTCTACCTCTCCACCTTCCCCTTCTTCTCTTGTCCTCCTCCCTCTCCTCCTTCTCCCTCTCCTCCTTCCCTCTCTCCACCTTCTCCCTCTCGTCCTTCCCTCTCTCCTCCTTCTCCCTCTCCTCCTTCCCCCTCTCCACCGTCTCCCTCTCCTCCTTTCCTCTCTCCTCCTTCTCTTTCTCCTCCTTCTCCCTCTCCTTATCTTCCATTTCTGTCTTACATATTCCTTGCTTTCTCCCTGTCCTCCTTCTTACTTGCACCTGCGTGGATACTTGAAGTGGTATTTTATTGAATCACGTGTTATCGTGTATTGCAGCCATCGGCCTGCTGAGAGAGAAGGAGCCAGGGGCCTTTGTCATCCGGGACAGTCACTCCTTCCGAGGGGCCTATGGCCTGGCCATGAAGGTGGCCTCTCCTCCTCCTCCTACTGCTCAGCACTCCAAGAAAGGTACTAGATCACCAATGGGGCTCCATCTTCCATATACTGGTTAATAATATAACATCACACTGTCCCTGTAACTGATGGTGGAGAACCATCCTAGATACACACACACACACACACACACACACACACACACACACACACACACACACGAAGGGCGAGGATGTTCTGTGTAAACACATTTTATTTATCTACCAAGAGAACAGTTTTAAATAGCCACTAAGATCATCCTAGAACGTTAAACATTATATTTTAGTGTTTGGTCTGTTGTTGGTTAAAGAAATAAATCATTACCAATATAATAACTACACTATATAATACTTCCCCATATGAGGTGATGTCTACATACAACTAAAAACTGTCTCTCTGCGGTGTTGTTCACCACTGTGTTGTTGGTCCTGTAGCTGGTGACATCACTAACGAGTTGGTGAGGCACTTCCTGATTGAGACGAGTCCTAAGGGAGTGAAACTGAAAGGATGTCCCAACGAACCTTACTTTGGTGAGTCACATTTAACCCCTGCACACATATGCACACGCACACCAGGGGAGGCAAGCAGAGCATGGTAGGAGGAGATCGTCCCTCTGACGTTTTGAGAGGGAAGTGGGGAGAGGATGGGTGGATTGAAGAAGACTTTAGAGACGATAGAATATTTCTTTCAGAACTTTCAGGACCGGTCCTTCCGACAACAACATGGCATGTTTCTCAGATACGGTAACCGGGGGAAGAGTCAATTCCAGACATGAGTTTCATGATGTGGTTGTGGTGACTGACTCTTGGCTGTATTGGTCTGATGACTCTGATCTCCTCTCAGTGCTCTCCCTGTCCCGACGTTCTCCCATCCCATGATGTTTCATCCTAATTATAGGATGGGATCAGTGAAAGTCCATTTAGTATGGTTCAAATGCTCTCCTCTCGAATTTCATCCAGAGACCGCCTTACGTGCGTTGCTGTCTGTGTGTGTGTGTGTGAGACGAGTAGTGTGTGTGCATGCACGTGTAGGTGTTTAATGCTCTCCTCTCTAATTTCATCCAGAGACCGCCTTAAGTGCGTTGGTGTCTGTGTGTGTGTGTGTGAGACGAGTAGTGTGTGTGCATGCACGTGTAGGTGTTTAATGCTCTCCTCTCTAATTTCATCCAGAGACCGCCTTACGTGCGTTGGTGTCTGTGTGTGTGTGTGTGAGACGAGTAGTGTGTGTGCATGCACGTGTAGGTGTTTTATAAGCAAAAGTTCCTCCTTGTGCCAAAGTATGATCAAAAATAGGATGTTTCCAGAGGGCTGTGTCTTACGTCAGCTTCATTAAAGCTACAGGAGCCAATTCTGAGAAGGTGCGTGGGAGTCTGGCTTTAGCCTACTTAGCTCCAGACCTGGTTTCAAATACTATTTGAAATATTTCAAATACTTTTGCATTTGCTTTTTCCTGCCTGGAATGCCAGATTGGCGGGTTTTAAAGTAGTTATAATGATATTTCTATTTGAACCCTGGTCTGGTAGCTAGCTCCCTTCCCTCCCACATCTTAGCTGTTGTTAAATGAAGGTCCTTTTTTCCTCAAGTCGGTCCAAGTGTCAAATCTCGATATGAAATATGTATTCACACCCCTTGACTTTTTCCACATTTTGTTGTGTTACAAATTGGGATAAAAATGGATTACATTTTATTTTTATCTACACAAAATACTCTGTAATATCAACGTAAAATATATATATTATTTTTTTGTTGTGGGGGGATTACTGAAAAATAAAATACTAATATATCTTGATCTTAAGTATTGGGTATGTCTCTGTTCAAGCTCTGTCAAGTTGGTTGTTGATCATGCTAGACGACCATTTAAAAAAAAAAAATGTGTTTTTTAAATTGTAATTTTTGTATTATTATAATATTTTTTTACAACTTTTTACCCCTTTTTGGGGTCCAATTGGTAGTTACAGTCTTGTCCCATCGTTGTATCTACCGTACGGACTCGGGAGAGGCGAAGTTCGAAACATGACCCTGCCAAAAGCTGCTTTGCTTCTTGACACACTGCTTGCTTCACCCAGAAGCCAGCTGCACCAATGTGTTGGAGGAAACACCGTACACCTGGCGACACGAGTCAGCGTGCATGCGCCCAGAGTCGCTAGAGCATGATGGGACAAGGACGTCCCAGCCGGCCAAACCCTCCCCTAACCCGAATGACCCGGATGACGCTCAGCCAATCCTGTGCCCGCTCATGGGTCTCCTGGACGCGGCTGACTGTGACACAGCCTGGGATCAAACCCGGGTCAGTAGTGACACCTCTTAGAATGTTGCGCCACTCGGGAGGCACCACAATTTTCAAGTCTTGCCATAGATTTTAATGCCAATTTAAGTCAAAACTGTAACTAGGCCACTCAGGAACATTCAATGTCGTCTTGGTAAGTAACTCCATTGTATATTTGGCCTTGCGTTTTACATTATTGTCCTGCTGAATGGTGAATTAATCTCCTAGTGTCTGTTGGAAAGCAGACTGAACCAGGTTTTCCTCTAGGATTTAGCCTGTGCTGCTCTATTCCGTTTATTTTGATCCTAGACAACTCCAAGTCCTTGCTGATTAGTTAGATTTTTTTATGTGTTTTTTTAACCTTTATTTAACCAGGCAAGTAAGTTAAAAATAAATACTTATTTTCAATGACAACCTAGGAACAGTGGGTTAACTGCCTGTTCAGGGGCAGAATGACAGAATTGTACCTTGTCAGCTCGGGGATTTGAACTTGCAACCTTCCGGTTACTAGTCCAACACTCTAACCGCTACCCTGCCACCCTGATGACAAGTTTGTTATAGCAAATGGGTTAAATACGTATTATGTTAACACATTTCAGCTTTTCATTTAAAAAATAAATAAATCTAAAAACAATAAAACATCTTAATTGTTGCCATTATAAATTCAGGCTGTAACACAACAAGATGTGGAAAAAGTCAAGGGTTGTGAATCGTTTCTGAAGGCACCATATGTGCGTGTCAGACTCCTCTTACTGGGAACCACAGGGAGATGGCTACTGACCCAGGCACACAGTTAGAGATGACTGAACCAGTCAGACAGCATCAGTCTAAACATGGGCTTATTGAAGAAACCTTATCCCCTAGACTATACTCATTGAATTATGTTCTAAAGGGAGGGACGGAAGTTGAATTGAGACGCTGGGTGTGTGAGTGTGGGTATGGTATGGGGTGAGTGTGGGTATGGTATGGGGTGAGTGTGGGTATGGTATGGGGTGAGTGTGTGTGTGTATGGTGTGAGTGTGTGTGTGTATGGTGTGAGTGTGGGTATGGTATGGTGTGGTGTGAGGTATGGTATGGGGTATGGGGTGATGGTGTGTGTGTGTGTATGGTGTGAGTGTGTGTGGTATGGGGTGAGTGTGGGTATGGTATGGGGTGAGTGTGGGTATGGTATGGGGTGTGTGTGTGTGTGTATGGTGTGAGTGTGGGTATGGTATGGGGTGAGTGTGGGTATGGTATGGGGTGAGTGTGTGTGTGTGTATGTGTGTATGGTATGGGGTGTGTGGGTATGGTATGGGGTGAGTGTGTGTGTGTATGGTGTGAGTGTGTGTGTGTATGGTGTGAGTGTGGGTATGGTATGGTGTGAGTGTGGGTATGGTATGGGGTGAGTGTGTGTGTGTATGGTGTCAGTGTGTGTGTATGGTGTGAGTGTGGGTATGGTATGGGGTGAGTGTGTGTGTGTATGGTGTGAGTGTGGGGTGATGGTATGGGGTGAGTGTGTGTGTGTGTATGGTGTGAGTGTGGGTATGGTATGGGGTGAGTGTGGGTATGGTATGGGGTGAGTGTGTGTGTGTATGGTGTGAGTGTGGGTATGGTATGGGGTGAGTGTAGGTATGGTATGGGGTGAGTGTGTGTGTGTATGGTGTGAGTGTGGGTATGGGGGTGAGTGTGGGTATGGTATGGGGTGAGTGTGTGTGTATGGTATGGGGTGAGTGTAGGTATGGTGTGTGTGTGTGTGTATGGTGTGAGTGTGGGTATGGTATGGGGTGAGTGTGGGTATGGTATGGGGTGAGTGTGTGTGTGGTGTATGGTATGGGGTGAGTGTGGGTATGGTATGGGGTGAGTGTATGGGGTGAGTGTATGGTATGGGGTGAGTGTGGGTATGGTATGGGGTGAGTGTGGGTATGGTATGGGGTGGGTATGGGTATGGTATGGGGGGGTGGGTATGGTATGGGGGAGTGTGGGTATGGTATGGTATGGGGTGAGTGTAGGTATGGTATAGGGTGAGTGTGGGTATGGTATAGGGTGAGTGTAGATATGGTATGGGGTGGGTATGGTATAGGGTGAGTGTGGGTATGGTATAGGGTGAGTGTAGGTATGGTATGGGGTGGGTATGGTATAGGGTGAGTGTGGGTATGGTATAGGGTGAGTATAGGTATGGTATGGGGTGGGTATGGTATAGGGTGAGTGTAGGTATGGTATGGGGTGAGTGTAGGTATGGTATAGGGTGAGTCTAGGTATGGTATGGGGTGAGTGTGGGTATGGTATGGGGTGAGTGTAGATATGGTATGGGGTGAGTGTAGGTATGGTATGGGGTGAGTGTGGGTATGGTATGGGGTGAGTGTGGGTATGGTATAGGGTGAGTGTAGGTATGGTATGGGGTGAATGTGGGTATGGTATGGGGTGAGTGTGGGTATGGTATGGGGTGAGTGTGGGTATGGTATGGGGTGAGTGTGGGTATGGTATGGGGTGAGTGTAGGTATGGTATGGGGTGAGTGTGGGTATGGTATGGGGTGAGTGTGGGTATGGTATGGGGTGGGTATGGTATGGGGTGAGTGTGGGTATGGTATGGGGTGAGTATGGGTATGGTATGGGGTGGGTATGGTATGGGGTGAGTGTGGGTATGGTATGGGGTGAGTGTAGGTATGGTATGGGGTGAGTGTGCGTATGATATAGGGTGAGTGTAGGTATGGTATGGGGGGGTGTGGGTATGGTATGGGGTGAGTGTAGATATGGTATGGGGTGGGTGTGGGTATGGTATGGGGGGTGGGTATGGTATGGGGTGGGGGGTGTGGGTATGGTATGGGGTGAGTGTGGGTATGGTATGGGGGGGGTATGGTATGGGGTGGGTATGGGTATGGTATGGGGGGGGGTATGGTATGGTATGGGGGGTATGGTATGGTATGGGGGGGGTGGGTATGGTATGGGTATGGTATGGGGGTGAGTGTGGGTATGGTATGGGGTGAGTGTGGGTATGGTATGGGGTGGGTATGGGTATGGTATGGTATGGGGTGGGTATGGTATGGTATGGGGTGGGTATGGTATGGTATGGGGGGGTGGGTATGGTGTGGGTATGGTATGGGGTGGGTATGGTATGGTATGGAATGGGGGGGATGGTGGGGTGGTATGGTGTGGGGTGGAGGTATGGTATGGGGTGGGGTATGGTATATGGGGTGGGTGTGGGGTATGGTATGGGGTGAGTGTGGGTATGGTATGGGGTGGGTATGGGTATGGTATGGGGTGGGTATGGTATGGGGTATGGTATGGGGTGGGGGGGTGGGTATGGGTGGGTATGGTATGGGGTATGGTATGGAATGGGGGAATGGGGGTGTGAGTATGGTGTGGGGTGGGTATGGTATGGGGTGAGTGTAGGTATGGTATGGGGTGAGTGTGGGTATGGTATGGGGTGGGTGTGGGTATGGTATGGGGTATGGTATGGGGTAGTGGGGTGGTATGAGGTGGGTATGGCATGGGTGTGGTATGGTATGGGGGTGTGGGTATGGTGTGGGGTGGGTATGGTATGGGGTGGGTATGGTATGGGGTGGGTATGGTATGGGGGAGTGTGGGTATGGTAGGGGTGAGTGTAGGTGGGTATGGGGTGGGTATGGTATGGTATGGGGGGTGGGTATGGTATGGGGTGGGTATGGTATGGGGTGAGTGTGGATATGGTATGGGGTGAGTGTGGGTATGGTATGGTATGGGGTGGGTATGGTATGGGGTGAGTGTGGGTATGGAATGGGGTGAGTGTGGGTATGGTATGGGGTGGGTATGGTATGGGGTGATTGGGTGGTGTGGGTATGGTATGGGGTGAGTGTGGGTATGGTATGGGGGTGAGTGTGGGTATGGTATGGGGTGAGTGTGAGTGTGGGTATGGTATGGGGTCGGTATGGTATGGGGTGAGTGTAGGTATGGTATGGGGTGTATGGGGTGTGAGTGTGGGTATGGGGTGAGTGTGGATATGGTATGGGGTGGGTATGGTATGGGGTGAGTGTGGGTATGGTATGGGGTGAGTGTGGGTATGGTATGGGGTGAGTGTGGGTATGGTATGGGGTGAGTGTGGGTATGGTATGGGGTGAGTGTGGGTATGGTATGGGGTGAGTGTGGGTATGGTATGGGGTGTGGGTCCAGGGTGTGTGATCTACATGTCTTGATGAAGATATGTCATCTTTAAAGAATTGTTGTCCTGTTGGCACAACTAATAATAATCTCTCTCTGTGTGTGTGTGTGTGTGTGTGTGTGTGTGTGTGTGTGTGTGTGTGTGTGTGTGTGTGTGTGTGTGTGTGTGTGTGTGTGTCTGTGTGTGTGTGTGTGTGTGTGTGTGTGTGTGTGTGTGTGTGTGTGTGTGTGTGTGTGTGTGTGTGTGTAGGTTGTCTGTCAGCTCTTGTGTACCAGCACGCCATGACTCCACAGGCCCTGCCCTGTAAACTGGTCGTCCCTACCAGAGGTGAGGTCAGGAGTGTGTCTCTGTCTGTCTATGTGCCTGTGTGTCTGTCTGTCTATGTGCCTGTGTATCTGTCTGTCTATGTACCTGTGTATCTGTCTGTCTATGTGCCTGTGTATCTGTCTGTCTATGTGCCTGTGTGTCTGTCTGTCTATGTGCCTGTGTGTCTGTCTGTCTATGTGCCTGTGTGTCTGTCTGTCTATGTGCCTGTGTATCTGTCTGTCCATGTGCCTGTGTGTCTGTCTGTCTATGTGCCTGTGTGTCTGTCTGTCTATGTGCCTGTGTATCTGTCTGTCTATGTGCCTGTGTATCTGTCTGTCTATGTGCCTGTGTGTCTGTCTGTCTATGTGCCTGTGTGTCTGTCTGTCTATGTGCCTGTGTATCTGTCTGTCTATGTGCCTGTGTATCTGTCTATGTGCCTGTGTATCTGTCTATGTGCCTGTGTGTCTGTCTATGTGTCTGTGTATCTGTCTATGTACCTGTGTATGTGTAAATGTATCTGTGTATCTGTCTATGTGCCTGTGTATCTGTCTATGTATCTGTGTATCTGTGTATCTATGTATCTGTGTATATGTGTATCTGTGTATCTATGTATCTGTGTATCTGTGTATCTGTGTATCTGTGTATCTATGTATCTGTGTATCTATGTATCTGTGTATCTGTGTATCTATGTATCTGTGTATCTATGTATCTGTGTATCTGTGTGTCTGTGTATGTACCTGTGTATCTGTGTATCTGTGTATCTGTCTATGTACCTGTGTATCTGTCTATGTGCCTGTGTATCTGTGTATGTACCTGTGTATCTGTGTATCTGCCTGTGTATCTGTGTATGTACCTGTGTATCTGTGTATGTGCCTGTGTATATGTGTATGTACCTGTGTATCTGTGTATGTACCTGTGTATCTGTGTATGTACCTGTGTATCTGTGTATGTGCCTGTGTATCTGTGTATGTGCCTGTGTATCTCTGTATGTGCCTGTGTATCTGTCTATGTGTCTGTGTATCTGTGTATGGGCATGTGTATCTGTGTATGTACCTGTGTATCTGTGTATGTACCTGTGTATCTGTGTATGTTCCTGTGTATCTGTGTATGTACCTGTGTATCTGTGTATGTACCTGTGTATCTGTGTATGTGCCTGTGTATCTGTGTATGTGCCTGTGTATCTCTGTATGTGCCTGTGTATCTGTCTATGTGTCTGTGTATCTGTGTATGTGCCTGTGTATCTGTGTATGTACCTGTGTATCTGTGTATGTACCTGTGTATCTGTGTATGTTCCTGTGTATCTGTGTATGTACCTGTGTATCTGTGTATGTACCTGTGTATCTGTGTATGTGCCTGTGTATCTGTGTATGTGCCTGTGTATCTGTGTATGTGCCTGTGTATCTGTCTATGTGTCTGTGTACCTGTGTATGTGTAAATGCGTGTTTGTGTCATTTGAAATGGATACGTACAATGTGGTGTGGGGAATTTCTGAATCGTCTCCTGCTGTGTTTCAGATCTCCACCAGGATGTCCCAGATATCGCCACGCCAACCAACCAGGCTGACTACCTCCTGAAACATGGAGCAGGTTAGAAGCCGCATACCATTGTTTTGACTATTGGGTCTGGTTGAGCACATTTCTATGTAATGGAAAGGTCATCTTATTTTGTTGTTCGTTTGTTAGCTTTTTGTGACTTACTCTATACCGTTCCACTGTTGTCCCCACACTGGTGATGTCATCTCCGTGTGACGATAGGGCAGAGGGTCCCTGCTGACTGCCGTGGTAAATCATGTGTCCTTCCAATTATGAGACTGTTGGTTCCTGACTGCTACATTCGGACCCATATCTCTGATGTCTGCCTCAGAAGTCTGTGTGTGTGTGTGTGTGTGTGTGTGTGTGTGTGTGTGTGTGTGTGTGTGTGTGTGTGTGTGTGTGTGTGTGTCTGTCTGTGTTTGTGTGTGTGTCTGTCTGTGTTTGTGTTGTCTCATCCTACATCTACATCTATACATCTAATAAACGACAGCAACGCTAACAGTGCCTGAAATGTTTTCTGTCCAATGACTGAATGTTTTTGACCCCTGACAGTCTTTTCTCCCGTGCAGCCTTGTCCCAGAAAGCATGTACCGTCTTTGACATTCTCTTGCACGAAAATGCAGATGGCCCCTTTTTTTTGGAACGTGTGCAGAAACGCAGAACTTTAAACCTACTAATATCAATTGTGATATGTATGAAATGAATTCCCTTAACAGCATTGGAAACTGTCAAGAATGTACTGTATTTGCATTCAGCATTTTACCCTGTCAATGATTTGCAAAGCTATAAACTGTTGTGCTACATAGTATATATTGAGGTTTCAAAACATTAGGAACACCTGCTCTTTCCGTGACAGACTGACTGGGTGAATCCAGGGGAAAGCTATGATCCCTTATTGATGTCACTTGTTAAATCCACTTCAATCAGTGTAGAATGTTAAAGAAGTATTTTTAAGCTTTCAGACAATTGAGACATGGATTGTGTATGTGTGCCATTCAGAGGGTGACGATTTAAGTCCCTTCGACCGGGGTTTGGTAGTAGGTGCCAGGCGCACCGGTTTGAGTGTGTCAAGAACTGCAACGTTTCTGGGGTTTTCACGCTCAACAGTTTCCAGTGTGTATCAAGAATGCTCCACCACCCAAAGGACATCTAGCCAATTTGACACAACTGTAGGAATCATTGGAGTCAATATGGGCCAATATCTCTGTGGAACGCTTTCGACACCTTGTAGAGTCCATGCGCCCCGGCGAATTGAGGCTGTTCTGAGGGGCAAAAGGGGTTGCAGCTCAATATTAGGAAGGTGTTCTTAATGTTTTGTCCACTCAGTGTGCGACAAATAGCATTTTGTAATAGATTACTCCATGTTACTCTGATCTTAAGCATACATAATACATCCTATAAATTAAACGAATGTAAACTGTTGGTCATGTCACGTCACAACAGAAAGCACTACAACCAAACCAATACATGTTGTAGCATTGAAAAGCCCATGACATCATCTCTCTCCTTTTTGACCTCTCTCCTCTTTCCAGTGTGAAATGCACTGTGCTGATTAGCTACACTCTTTTTTCCCCAGCATGCAATGTGCTGTACATCAACTCGGTGGACATGGAGTCTCTGACAGGACCTCAGGCCATCGCCAAGGCGATCTCGGAGACGATGGCCGCCGCGTCCCCGCCCACCGCCACCGTTGTGCACTTCAAGGTGTCGCCCCAAGGCATCACCCTGACGGATAACCAGAGGAAGTGAGTAGGGAGTAGGGAGTAGGACAAACAAGCCATTATAATGGAGTAGTGGTGTAGTGGAGTAGTGGAGTCGGGGTGTAGTGGTGGAGTAGGGGTGTAGTGGTGGATTATGCGTGTAGTTGAGTAGTGGAGTAGGAGAGTATGGGTGGAGTAATGGAGTAGGGGTGTTGTGGTGGAGTAGTGGTGGAGAAGTGAAGTAGGGATGTAGTGGAGTAGGGTTGAGTAGTGGAGTAGTGGGATAAGGGTCTGGTAGAGTAGGGGTGGAGTGGTGGAGTAGGGGTGTAGTGGAGTAGGGGTGTAAAGGTGTAGTAGTGGAGTAGTGAGGTAGGGGTGTAGTAGTGGAGTAGTTGTGGAGTAGGGTGTAGTGGTGGAGTAGTGGAGTAGGGGTGTGGGGTGTAGTGGTGGAGTAGTGACATAGTGGAGTAGGGGTGAAGGGGTGAAGTAGTGGTGTAGTAGGGATGGAGTGGTGGAGTAGGGATGTAGTAGTGGAGTAGGGGTGTAGGGGGTAGTGAATGAGTACTGGAGTAGGGGTGGAGTAGAGGTGTAGTTGTGGAGTAGAGGTGTAGTAGTGGAGTAGTGGTATAGTGGTGGAGTAGTGGAGTAGGGGTGGAGTAGGGGTGTAGTGGTAGAGTAGGGGAGTAGTGGTGGAGTACTGGATTAGGGTTATATTGGAGTGATGGTGGAGTAGTGGATTAGGGGTATAGTGGAGTAGGGGTGTACCTTTTTTCAAGGGACAGTTTACCCACCTTTTTTAAGGGACAGTTCACCCACCTTTTTAAGGGACAGTTTACTCACCTTTTTTCAAGGGACAGTTTACCCACCTTTTTTTAAGGGACAGTTCACCCACCTTTTTAAGGGACAGTTTACTCACCTTTTGCGGAAAAATGCATGAAAAGTATAGGTAGTGTTACTTTTTTAATCGCGATGAGAGTTCACTCTACAAGACTCTATATTGCACTTTTAAAAATGATCAACAATATTTGAACCATAATGACAATATTTCAAACGGCTCACTCTGACTGAGGGCTCTTTTCAATCCAACCTGCGCTGTACTGTAGTAGTCTATGAGTTGCTATAGTGCAGTGTGTTAAACCTTGTTTTTACCTAACAGGCGTTTCTTCCGGCGCCACTACCCTATCAACACTGTCACGTTTTGTGACGTCGACCCTCAGGAGAGAAAGTGAGTGTCCACACTGAGCTACAACACACACACATACATACATATATACACACACACACACACACACACACACACACACACACACACACACACACACACACACACACACACACACACACTTTCGGGGACAGTAAACGAAAGGCAGTAATCTCTGCTGTTTGAAATGAACGGGGCCTATGACCTGAATGTATCATACATAATGTTACATGATATAATACTGTTTATTTATCTCTCTATAGGTGGAATAAACCTGATGGGGGCACAGCCAAGTAAGTATACAGTATATGCATTTGAGTACCAAATCAAATGTAATTTTATTTGTCACATGCGCCGAATACAACAGGTGTAGTAGACCTTACAGTGAAATGCTTACTTACAAGCCCTTAACCAACAGGTGTAGTAGACCTTACAGTGAAATGCTTCTTACAAGCCCTTAACCAACAGGTGTAGTAGACCTTACAGTGAAATGCTTCTTACAAGCCCTTAACCAACAGGTGTAGTAGACCTTACAGTGAAATGCTTCTTACAAGCCCTTAACCAACAGGTGTAGTAGACCTTACAGTGAAATGCTTCTTACAAGCCCTTAACCAACAGGTGTAGTAGACCTTACAGTGAAATGCTTCTTACAAGCCCTTAACCAACAGGTGTAGTAGACCTTACAGTGAAATGCTTCTTACAAGCCCTTAACCAACAGGTGTAGTAGACCTTACAGTGAAATGCTTCTTACAAGCCCTTAACCAACAGGTGTAGTAGACCTTACAGTGAAATGCTTCTTACAAGCCCTTAACCAACAGGTGTAGTAGACCTTACAGTGAAATGCTTCTTACAAGCCCTTAACCAACAGGTGTAGTAGACCTTACAGTGAAATGCTTCTTACAAGCCCTTAACCAACAGGTGTAGTAGACCTTACAGTGAAATGCTTCTTACAAGCCCTTAACCAACAGGTGTAGTAGACCTTACAGTGAAATGCTTCTTACAAGCCCTTAACCAACAGGTGTAGTAGACCTTACAGTGAAATGCTTCTTACAAGCCCTTAACCAACAGGTGTAGTAGACCTTACAGTGAAATGCTTCTTACAAGCCCTTAACCAACAGGTGTAGTAGACCTTACAGTGAAATGCTTCTTACAAGCCCTTAACCAACAGGTGTAGTAGACCTTACAGTGAAATGCTTCTTACAAGCCCTTAACCAACAGGTGTAGTAGACCTTACAGTGAAATGCTTCTTACAAGCCCTTAACCAACAGGTGTAGTAGACCTTACAGTGAAATGCTTCTTACAAGCCCTTAACCAACAGGTGTAGTAGACCTTACAGTGAAATGCTTCTTACAAGCCCTTAACCAACAGGTGTAGTAGACCTTACAGTGAAATGCTTCTTACAAGCCCTTAACCAACAGGTGTAGTAGACCTTACAGTGAAATGCTTCTTACAAGCCCTTAACCAACAGGTGTAGTAGACCTTACAGTGAAATGCTTCTTACAAGCCCTTAACCAACAGGTGTAGTAGACCTTACAGTGAAATGCTTCTTACAAGCCCTTAACCAACAGGTGTAGTAGACCTTACAGTGAAATGCTTCTTACAAGCCCTTAACCAACAGGTGTAGTAGACCTTACAGTGAAATGCTTCTTACAAGCCCTTAACCAACAGGTGTAGTAGACCTTACAGTGAAATGCTTCTTACAAGCCCTTAACCAACAGGTGTAGTAGACCTTACAGTGAAATGCTTCTTACAAGCCCTTAACCAACAGGTGTAGTAGACCTTACAGTGAAATGCTTCTTACAAGCCCTTAACCAACAGGTGTAGTAGACCTTACAGTGAAATGCTTCTTACAAGCCCTTAACCAACAGGTGTAGTAGACCTTACAGTGAAATGCTTCTTACAAGCCCTTAACCAACAGGTGTAGTAGACCTTACAGTGAAATGCTTCTTACAAGCCCTTAACCAACAGGTGTAGTAGACCTTACAGTGAAATGCTTCTTACAAGCCCTTAACCAACAGGTGTAGTAGACCTTACAGTGAAATGCTTCTTACAAGCCCTTAACCAACAGGTGTAGTAGACCTTACAGTGAAATGCTTCTTACAAGCCCTTAACCAACAGGTGTAGTAGACCTTACAGTGAAATGCTTCTTACAAGCCCTTAACCAACAGGTGTAGTAGACCTTACAGTGAAATGCTTCTTACAAGCCCTTAACCAACAGGTGTAGTAGACCTTACAGTGAAATGCTTCTTACAAGCCCTTAACCAACAGGTGTAGTAGACCTTACAGTGAAATGCTTCTTACAAGCCCTTAACCAACAGGTGTAGTAGACCTTACAGTGAAATGCTTCTTACAAGCCCTTAACCAACAGGTGTAGTAGACCTTACAAGCCCAGTGAAAGCTTCTTACAAGCCCTTAACCAACAGGTGTAGTAGACCTTACAGTGAAATGCTTCTTACAAGCCCTTAACCAACAGGTGTAGTAGACCTTACAGTGAAATGCTTCTTACAAGCCCTTAACCAACAGGTGTAGTAGACCTTACAGTGAAATGCTTCTTACAAGCCCTTAACCAACAGGTGTAGTAGACCTTACAGTGAAATGCTTCTTACAAGCCCTTAACCAACAGGTGTAGTAGACCTTACAGTGAAATGCTTCTTACAAGCCCTTAACCAACAGGTGTAGTAGACCTTACAGTGAAATGCTTCTTACAAGCCCTTAACCAACAGGTGTAGTAGACCTTACAGTGAAACCTTAACCAACAGTGTAGACCTTACAGTGAAATGCTTCTTACAAGCCCTTAACCAACAGGTGTAGTAGACCTTACAGTGAAATGCTTCTTACAAGCCCTTAACCAACAGGTGTAGTAGACCTTACAGTGAAATGCTTCTTACAAGCCCTTAACCAACAGGTGTAGTAGACCTTACAGTGAAATGCTTCTTACAAGCCCTTAACCAACAGGTGTAGTAGACCTTACAGTGAAATGCTTCTTACAAGCCCTTAACCAACAGGTGTAGTAGACCTTACAGTGAAATGCTTCTTACAAGCCCTTAACCAACAGGTGTAGTAGACCTTACAGTGAAATGCTTCTTACAAGCCCTTAACCAACAGGTGTAGTAGACCTTACAGTGAAATGCTTCTTACAAGCCCTTAACCAACAGGTGTAGTAGACCTTACAGTGAAATGCTTCTTACAAGCCCTTAACCAACAGGTGTAGTAGACCTTACAGTGAAATGCTTCTTACAAGCCCTTAACCAACAGGTGTAGTAGACCTTACAGTGAAATGCTTCTTACAAGCCCTTAACCAACAGGTGTAGTAGACCTTACAGTGAAATGCTTCTTACAAGCCCTTAACCAACAGGTGTAGTAGACCTTACAGTGAAATGTAGTAGACCTTACAGTGAAATGCTTCTTACAAGCCCTTAACCAACAGGTGTAGTAGACCTTACAGTGAAATGCTTCTTACAAGCCCTTAACCAACAGGTGTAGTAGACCTTACAGTGAAATGCTTCTTACAAGCCCTTAACCAACAGGTGTAGTAGACCTTACAGTGAAATGCTTCTTACAAGCCCTTAACCAACAGGTGTAGTAGACCTTACAGTGAAATGCTTCTTACAAGCCCTTAACCAACAGGTGTAGTAGACCTTACAGTGAAATGCTTCTTACAAGCCCTTAACCAACAGGTGTAGTAGACCTTACAGTGAAATGCTTCTTACAAGCCCTTAACCAACAGGTGTAGTAGACCTTACAGTGAAATGCTTCTTACAAGCCCTTAACCAACAGGTGTAGTAGACCTTACAGTGAAATGCTTCTTACAAGCCCTTAACCAACAGGTGTAGTAGACCTTACAGTGAAATGCTTCTTACAAGCCCTTAACCAACAGGTGTAGTAGACCTTACAGTGAAATGCTTCTTACAAGCCCTTAACCAACAGGTGTAGTAGACCTTACAGTGAAATGCTTCTTACAAGCCCTTAACCAACAGGTGTAGTAGACCTTACAGTGAAATGCTTCTTACAAGCCCTTAACCAACAGGTGTAGTAGACCTTACAGTGAAATGCTTCTTACAAGCCCTTAACCAACAGGTGTAGTAGACCTTACAGTGAAATGCTTCTTACAAGCCCTTAACCAACAGGTGTAGTAGACCTTACAGTGAAATGCTTCTTACAAGCCCTTAACCAACAGGTGTAGTAGACCTTACAGTGAAATGCTTCTTACAAGCCCTTAACCAACAGGTGTAGTAGACCTTACAGTGAAATGCTTCTTACAAGCCCTTAACCAACAGGTGTAGTAGACCTTACAGTGAAATGCTTCTTACAAGCCCTTAACCAACAGGTGTAGTAGACCTTACAGTGAAATGCTTCTTACAAGCCCTTAACCAACAGGTGTAGTAGACCTTACAGTGAAATGCTTCTTACAAGCCCTTAACCAACAGGTGTAGTAGACCTTACAGTGAAATGCTTCTTACAAGCCCTTAACCAACAGGTGTAGTAGACCTTACAGTGAAATGCTTCTTACAAGCCCTTAACCAACAGGTGTAGTAGACCTTACAGTGAAATGCTTCTTACAAGCCCTTAACCAACAGGTGTAGTAGACCTTACAGTGAAATGCTTCTTACAAGCCCTTAACCAACAGGTGTAGTAGACCTTACAGTGAAATGCTTCTTACAAGCCCTTAACCAACAGGTGTAGTAGACCTTACAGTGAAATGCTTCTTACAAGCCCTTAACCAACAGGTGTAGTAGACCTTACAGTGAAATGCTTCTTACAAGCCCTTAACCAACAGGTGTAGTAGACCTTACAGTGAAATGCTTCTTACAAGCCCTTAACCAACAGGTGTAGTAGACCTTACAGTGAAATGCTTCTTACAAGCCCTTAACCAACAGGTGTAGTAGACCTTACAGTGAAATGCTTCTTACAAGCCCTTAACCAACAGGTGTAGTAGACCTTACAGTGAAATGCTTCTTACAAGCCCTTAACCAACAGGTGTAGTAGACCTTACAGTGAAATGCTTCTTACAAGCCCTTAACCAACAGGTGTAGTAGACCTTACAGTGAAATGCTTCTTACAAGCCCTTAACCAACAGGTGTAGTAGACCTTACAGTGAAATGCTTCTTACAAGCCCTTAACCAACAGGTGTAGTAGACCTTACAGTGAAATGCTTCTTACAAGCCCTTAACCAACAGGTGTAGTAGACCTTACAGTGAAATGCTTCTTACAAGCCCTTAACCAACAGGTGTAGTAGACCTTACAGTGAAATGCTTCTTACAAGCCCTTAACCAACAGGTGTAGTAGACCTTACAGTGAAATGCTTCTTACAAGCCCTTAACCAACAGGTGTAGTAGACCTTACAGTGAAATGCTTCTTACAAGCCCTTAACCAACAGGTGTAGTAGACCTTACAGTGAAATGCTTCTTACAAGCCCTTAACCAACAGGTGTAGTAGACCTTACAGTGAAATGCTTCTTACAAGCCCTTAACCAACAGGTGTAGTAGACCTTACAGTGAAATGCTTCTTACAAGCCCTTAACCAACAGGTGTAGTAGACCTTACAGTGAAATGCTTCTTACAAGCCCTTAACCAACAGGTGTAGTAGACCTTACAGTGAAATGCTTCTTACAAGCCCTTAACCAACAGGTGTAGTAGACCTTACAGTGAAATGCTTCTTACAAGCCCTTAACCAACAGGTGTAGTAGACCTTACAGTGAAATGCTTCTTACAAGCCCTTAACCAACAGGTGTAGTAGACCTTACAGTGAAATGCTTCTTACAAGCCCTTAACCAACAGGTGTAGTAGACCTTACAGTGAAATGCTTCTTACAAGCCCTTAACCAACAGGTGTAGTAGACCTTACAGTGAAATGCTTCTTACAAGCCCTTAACCAACAGGTGTAGTAGACCTTACAGTGAAATGCTTCTTACAAGCCCTTAACCAACAGGTGTAGTAGACCTTACAGTGAAATGCTTCTTACAAGCCCTTAACCAACAGGTGTAGTAGACCTTACAGTGAAATGCTTCTTACAAGCCCTTAACCAACAGGTGTAGTAGACCTTACAGTGAAATGCTTCTTACAAGCCCTTAACCAACAGGTGTAGTAGACCTTACAGTGAAATGCTTCTTACAAGCCCTTAACCAACAGGTGTAGTAGACCTTACAGTGAAATGCTTCTTACAAGCCCTTAACCAACAGGTGTAGTAGACCTTACAGTGAAATGCTTCTTACAAGCCCTTAACCAACAGTACATTTGTTAAGAAAATACATTTAAAAAAAAGTAAAAGTAACAAATAATTAGAGCAGCAGTAAAATAACAAGGCTATTTTTTATTTATTTATTAACTAGGCAAGTCAGTTAAGAACAAATTCTTATTTTCAATGACGGCCTAGGAAAAGTGGGTTAACTGCCTGTTCAGGGGCAGAATGACAGATTTGTACCTTGTCAGCTCGGGGATTCGAACTTGCAACCTTTCGGTTACTAGTCCAACACTCTAAACACTAGGCTACCCTGCTGCCCCGGGGGTACCGGTACAGAGTCAATGTGTGGGGGCACCGGTGTGGAGGGAATTGATGTACTATGTACATGTAGGTAGAGTTCTTAAAGTGACTATGCATAGATAATAACAGAGAGTAGCAGAAGCGTAGAAGAGAGGGGGTAGTTCTAGTCTATTTTCTTCTGTACTGTTTATAGATTGACCAACCTTCCTTTGACTGACAGTTGCAGAACCACTGAAGAAAGTGAAGCAACTTAGCTTGATACTTTTAGCAACTGGTCCAAGGATGGTTTTGATGTTAAACACCTAACGGCACCGGTTAGAACTAAGGTTAGTTAGATCTGATTTCAAATCAGTTGTTTAGCTTGACCACAATGGTTCTTTGGGGGGGGGGGGGACTATTCACTTAGACAGACTTATCATCAGTTCCTGACCTGCCTCTAATATATTGGCCCATGTGATTTCAATTAGTACTCTCCTCCATCCTAAATCAAATAAAAGGTGATATTTAGTAGCTCAGACATCAAACCAGGGGAGAGAGGAAGGGATGAAAGCTCCCCACCAACGATTCAGAGAGGAAGAATAGATGGATGGAGAGATGACTGGGCTGAAGATAAAAGAGTGTCCCTTTAGCCAACAAAACCCAGTGTTGGCAGTCACGAGTTTAGAATTTACAGCATGTCATGGTTTGGGGTTTTAAACTCAGGGATCAAAGTGCCTATGAATTTACCGTTATGAGACTTAGGGCTCAATTATATAAACTCATATGGTCTAACAGGCAAAAGAGTAAATCAAGTAGACAAAATATCATTATAATTACTGTGAAATATTTATCATTACAGCCAGGGCAAAAAAAAGTTTAAAAAAATGCTCCAACCAAATGCTAATAAATAGTGTGAACGTTTTCCCCAAAGTTAGTTTCAGGCCCTGGTTACAGAATGAAGAAAGGCTTCTATTCAATCCATATCCCTAACTTTCAGTGCTATAGCGCGATTGAAATCTATAGGCAATATTCACCTGTTCTCGGAAACTGCATTCTCTGTAAACGCTGCAGTCAGAGATGTAGCCGAACTTTGCCGATTTGAATTGAATTGAGCCTTAAATATTTCCAAATGTTAACAGTGGCATGGAGCACCCCTAGAGACTAAACATGGAACTATAGAGATGGAACACAAACAATTTAGCAGAACAATATCTCTTAATGGATACAGTAAAGCATCAATTATAATGGATGTGTTTGGGTGAACCAGCTCAAGTGATGAGTAACCTTGCCTAAGACCTGAAGTTATGCTTTAGCTCAGCGGGCTAAAACAGTCTTGTAGCATGAAAACAACCATGGTTCAAACCTCCCATTTGGTCACACACACACACACTTTTCATCTCTGATTCATATGATTTCCTACAGATGAATTTGACCAGTTAGAACAAGCCTACAAACGACATTGACAGCATCCCTTCCCTTTTCCAGGTTTTTTGGGTTTGTGGCTCGGAAGCAAGGAAGCACAACTGACAACGTCAGTCACCTCTTTGCCGAGATGGACCCCGATCAGCCCGCCAGCGCCATCGTCAACTTTGTCTCCAAGGTGATGAGCGGCTCGCAGAAACGATGAGCTGACCTTTTGGCGATCCTTGGCTGTTAGTTTTTTGGGGTTGTTGTTCTTTTTAACTACGGAGGGAATATATTTCCCTTTTTTTAGTTTGTATTCTAAGTTTAATCTTAGGTTTCACCTCTTTCCTTCTGATCTCATCTTTTACCTGTGTGTGTGTGTGTGTGTGTCTGTGTTTCTTCTTGGAAGGACTCCTTCGTGGCGCGAAGTAGGGGGGATAGAGGAAGTGCAGTTTGTGGGGTGTGGCTGTGTAAGCTGTTGAATGTTGGCTATGGGAGGCCATTGTGATCTCTCTAGCAGGGCAGCACAATAACAGGAAGAGGAAATCATGTCAGTGATGATGTCAGTGAGTGTGATGCATGAAAAAGAGAAGAAGTAGTCAAGTTGTGTGATGTAAAGGAGGGTGTGAAGCTGTCTGGTTCTGGACTGTTCAACCAAAGATTTTTAAAAAGCAGCAATGTCACTGAAGGTATGTTTGAGACAATATTTGGTAAAAAAAAAAAATGGCTACTTTATCAAAACATTTACATTTTATGTTCTTTCTATATACAAGTAAATACTGTATTTATTTTATTCCTAAAAAGTTTGCATCTTTGCTTTCTTCGCAAACCGTATTCAAGTACGTTTTTGCATGCTGGCGAGTTTAATCAATGTAAATATCACAGAGTGCTCTCTTGGTAGGGCGTGGGTGACTTGGATGACTTGGGGCCTAAAAATGTTGTTTGAATTTTTTTTTAGAGCTTACTGTAGAGAAAGAAAATAAAGAAAAAAGCACAGTTGTTCTCTTCAGAACAACAGACAACATCTGACTTCAGAACATCTGTATTGGCCTCCTCCGACTTCCACTGTTCTCTTCAGAACAACAGAAAACATCTGACTTCAGAACATCTGTATTGGCCTCCTCCGACTTCCACTGTTCTCTCCAGAACAACAGAACACATCTGAATTCCACTGTTCTCTTCAGAAAAACAGAACACATCTGACTTCCACTGTTCTCTCCAGAACAACAGAACACATCTGAATTCCACTGTTCTCTTCAGAACAACAGAACACATCTGAATTCCACTGTTCTCTTCAGAACAACAGAACACATCTGACTTCCACTGTTTTCTTTAGAACAACAGAACACATCTGACTTCCACTGTTTTCTTCTCAAAAACAGAACACATCTGACTTCCACTGTTTTCTTCAGAACAACAGAACACATCTGACTTCCACTGTTTTTTTCAGAAAAACAGAACACATCTGACTTCCACTGTTTTCTTCAGAAAAACAGAACACATCTGACTTTCCCTGTTCTCTTCAGAACAACAGAACACATCTGACTTTCCCTGTTCTCTTCAGAACAACAGAACACATCTGACTTTCCCTGTTCTCTTCAGAACAACAGAACACATCTGACTTCCACTGTTTTCTTCAGAACATCTGTATTGGTCTCCTCCAACTTCCACTGTTCTCTTCAGAACAACAGCACACATCTGACTTCCACTGTTCTCTTCAGAGCAACAGAACACAACTGACTTCCACTGTTTTCTTCAGAACAACAGAACACATCAGCTGTTCTCTTCAGAACAACATAACACATCAGCTGTTCTCTTCAGAACAACAGAACACATCTGTATTGGTCTCCTCTTCTTTTGAATGGTTGAAGGATGGAGGATAGATAGAAGCTTGTCCAGTTTGGTCCAACTATTCACCTACACAGGGGTATTAGAACCCTGTAATGACGCTGGGAGCTGGCGTCTGCTGTTACCCTTCTAGACCAGCCTGCAATGCACCCCTCTATGGATACATTTGGTTTTGGCTGATTGGTTCCCCTTTGTGTGTCTACCATTGCCTATCATAAGTGCCACTCCTCTCCGCTGTGCATGTATAAGCATCATGGAAGGTCAGAGTTCACTGCTGATTTTTGAAGAGCAGACGGGCAACGAGAGTCCAGGTTGCTACGACTAAAGCATCAAGCTCTCTCTCTTCTTCAGAACATTAAAATTATTCTACCCCTTCAACCGTCCCAGTAAAGTTGAGAGAGTCCACTATCTTTACAGATCAGCCTATCCAACGTGTAACACCCACATCATACCCACAAGTAAGCTATATACATATACATATATAGATATATATATATATATATATAAAACATGTTTATTTTTTTGCTCTGTCACTCTTTTAACTCATATAATACATTGACATATATAGTCCAACCATAAAGATTACTGAGTGTGGAAAAAATATTATCCTGTTCTTTGGCTAAGATTTATAAATCATGAGACTGAACTACATCAAAATAAATGGTGTGAAGTGTATGTATTTTAAAGCTTTGCTTTAAAACAATTCACTGCATTACTTTGTTTATGTTATGAGTCTTTGTATAAAGCATCCTTTGGTATGGGGGAGAAAGAGCGTCTAGCAAAGTTCTTTGTTGCAAAATTGTTCACTGCATGTTTGGAGGCCAGATATTCTTTCTGTGATTACTTCCTCTATCTAACATCGCAGGTTTAGTGAAGCACCACCGTATTAACATCTTAAGCAATTATTCATGTTGTTATGTAGGGCCTACTGCCCTCATGTGGTGAACCAACGTTTGACCATCCATTGTGTTTTTACTCCGGCGTTTTAACTGTGATTTCAGCAATGACCTTCAATGGACCAGCGAAACTCAAATGGCTGACTATATATATTATTTTCAGAATATGGAAGACAAGTATTATGTCACTTTTTTTGGCCATTATGATTTTGTGAATGTCCTCCTTCTTCTTCTCCTCCTTCTCCACCTCCTCTTCCTCTCCTCCACCACCAACACACCCTCCTCCTTCTCCACCTCCTCTTCCTCTCCTCCACCACCAACACACCCTCCTCCTTCTCAACCTCCTCTTCCTCTCCTCCAACACCAACACCCCCTCCTCCTTCTCCACCTCCTCTTCCTCCTCCACCTCCACCACCAACACCTTCTACTCCTCCTTCTTCTTCTCCTTCTCCTCCACCTTCTTCTCCTCTTAATAACTCAATTGGATTCTGTTTGGAGCAGATTAGTCATACCTCGATGGTCAAATCTACTCCAGTGAAAAAAGAACAAGCATTTACATATGGCATTCTGTCATGTCAAAATGCACACTAAATATTTGCTTGTCCACTTCTGTTACCGCTTAATGTTTGGTTTTTAAGCTCCACTGGGTCTTCTTCCATGACGTCTGTACTCGTTCCATTCTGTTCCAACCATTCATTCCTCTTCAATGAGAATCCCTCCATTTGAAATGAATAGTATTTATTATTTTGAAGAGTCTCCACTACTGTAAAACTATATGTGTCGAAAGCATGGTGGATTCTGCATTTTTCTATGAGAAACGTGTGAGAAATGCTTGTCGGGTCAATCCCCCTCTACCACAAATTGAATGTCAGTCTCACGTTATTTGGCGTGTAAGAAGTTTCTTCTGATGTACATGTGGCCACTTTGAGGAAATAGCCTTAGAATGTGTGCATGAATGTGCTGCGATGCCTGTACAGAAGTGTATGTATTTTCATTTGCTTTATTGTATGGCTTTTGTTTCTGAGAAGAAAAAAAATATATTAAAAGTAATTTGTGTTTTTTGTTGTTGGAAAACTTTGTTTATTCAGTTTTACATACAATCACAAACACAATATTTACAATATAAATAATATACTCAACAACAAAAAAACGGACAAAATAACACAACTATAAAGATACCATACTTTAGACAAGTTAAACCACACTGGGCAGAAGGTCAGGTTAAAGGTTAAAGCAATCTGTAGTTAATACAGGACAAAGTGGACACACCGCCATTGTTCCTGTAAACAGCCAAGGGATAAGGGTGGAGAAATGCAATGACTGTCTGTGCACATTCACAGACAGTCATGGCCACAAAGACCATCCACTGGACCAAAATAAAAGTTTACTATGTTGTTTATTACATTTACTTTGTTAACAAACAGAGAAAAACATGTTTCTGATTTGGCAAGAGGCATAAGGCATCCACAAGTTACATTCTTCAATAATCACTTGATATTTTAAGTACAGTGCATTTGGGAATTATTCAGACCCCTCTCCACGTTCTGTTACGTTACAGCCTTATTCTAAAATGTATTACATATTTTTTTCCGCTCACCAATCTACATACAACAGCTCATAATGAAAAGCAAAAACAGATTTACAAAATGTTGGCGAATTTATAAAAAAATACATAAATTGAGACTCGAAATTGAGCTGAGGTGCATCCTGTTTCCGTTGATCATCCTTGAGATGTTTATACAACTTTATTGGAGTCCACCTGGGTTAAATTCAATTGATTGGACATTATTTGGAAAGGCACACACCTGTCTACATAAGGTAGAGTGGCCAGACAGAAGTCCACTCCTGGGAAAATAGGCAGATGACAGCCCGTTTGGTGTTTGCCATATGGCACCTAAAGGACTTTTAGGCCGTGATAACAAAATTCTCTGCTCTGATGAAACTAAGATTGAATGCCAAGGACAATGCAGGAGTGAAAGACAATGCAGGAGAGTCTGGACTTGAACCCGATCAAACATCTCTGGAGAGTCCTGAAAATAGCTGTGCTGCGACACTCACCATCCAACCTGACAGAGGTTGAGAGCATCTGTAGAGAAGAATGGGAGAAACTCCCCAAATGTAGGAGTGCCAAGCTTGTAGCGTCATACCTAAGAAGACTCAAGACAGTAATGACTGCCAAAGGTGCGTCAACAAAGTGCTGACTAAAGGGTCTGAATACTTATGTAAATGTGATATATCAGTTTTTTGTTTTTAATACATTTGCAAACATTTCTAAAAACCTGTTTTTGCTTTGTTATTATGGGGTATTATGTGTAGATTGATGAGGGGAAAAAACAAATGATTCCATTTTAGAAAAAGGCTGTGACATAACAAAATGTGAAAAAAGTTAAGGGGTCTGAATAGTTTCCGAATGCACTGTGTACTTGAGAATACATTTTGCCTGTCTGATGTCTGTTCATATTGAATATGTTTGTTCACATGAAAGATGAAAGTGGAAAATAGAATTCTGACCTTTGTTCGCACGCACACGCACACACACACACACACACAGTTTGTTTCAAGATTTGTCAGACGTATGTACTGGATACACATGGTATACACCGCTCAAACATTCAAGCACCGAGATTGGGAAACACTGTCTTAATAGGAACACGGTACTGTACACATGCCACTTACTCATACCTGCTGATTCCTGGATGGTAGTGACCAGCTGATTCCTGGATGGTACTGACCATCTCATTCCTGGATGGTAGTGACCAGCTGATTCCTGGGTGGTAGTGACCATCTCATTCCTGGATGGTAGTGACCAGCTGATTCCTGGATGGTAGTGACCAGCTGATTCCTGGATGGTAGTGACCAGCTGATTCCTGGATGGTAGTGACCATCTCATTCCTGGACCATCTGATTCCTGCTAGTTACCATCTCATTCCTGGATGGTAGTGACCATCTCATTCCTGGATGGTAGTTATAATCTGATTCCTGGATGGTAGTGACCAGCTGATTCCTGGATGGTAGTGACCAGCTGATTCCTGGATGGTAGTGACCATCTCATTCCTGGATGGTAGTTACAATCTGATTCCTGGATGGTAGTACCATCTAATTCCTGGATGCTAGTTACCATCTGATTCCTGGATGCTAGTTACCATCTCATTCCTGGATGGTAGTGACCATCTCATTCCTGGATGGTAGTTACAATCTGATTCCTGGATGGTAGTGACCATCTGATTCCTGGATGGTAGTGACCATCTCATTCCTGGATGGTAGTGACCATCTCATTCCTGGATGGTAGTTACAATCTGATTCCTGGATGGTAGTGACCATCTGATTCCTGGATGGTAGTGACCATTTCATTCCCGGATGGTAGTTACCATCTCATTCCTGGATGGTAGTGACCATCTCATTCCTGGATGGTAGTTACAATCTGATTCCTGGATGGTAGTTACTATCTCATTCCTGGATGGTAGTGACCATCTCATTCCTGGATGGTAGTGACCATCTCATTCCTGGATAGTAGTGACCATCTCATTCCTGGATGGTAGTGACCATCTCATTCCTGGATGGTAGTGACCATCTCATTCCTGGATGGTAGTGACCATCTCATTCCTGGATGCTAGTTACCATCTCATTCCTGGATGGTAGTTACCATCTCATTCCTGGATGGTAGTGACCATCTCATTCCTGGATGGTAGTGACCATCTCATTCCTGGATGGTAGTGACCATCTCATTCCTGGATGCTAGTTACCATCTCATTCCTGGATGCTAGTTTCCATCTGATTCCTGGATGGTAGTTACCATCTGATTCCTGGATGGTAGTTACCATCTGATTCCTGGATGCTAGTTACCATCTGATTCCTGGATGGTAGTTGCCAGCTGATTCCTGTTTGATAGTTATTCACTTATTCCTGGATGGTAGTTAACCACTGATTCCTGGATTGTAGCATAGTTCAACTCTGCAGGTGCGACACAAAACGCAGAAATAAAATATAAATCATGCACCTGCAGAGTTGAAATATGCTACTCTCATTGTTTACTGTTGTGCTATCATCAGATAATAGCATCTTATGCTTTCGACAAAAAGCCTTCTTGAAATCTGACACCTTGGCTGGATTCACAACGAGTGTAGCTTTAATTTGCTATCTTGCATGTGTAATTTAATGAAAGTTAGATTTTTACAGAAATGTATTTGAATTTGGCACTCTGCATTTTCCCTGACTATTGGCCATGTGGGATGCAAGCGTCCCGCCTACCCAAGAGAGGGTAACTGCCATCCAGAAATCAGCTGGTAACTTCCATCCAGAAATCAGCTGGTAACTTCCATCCAGGAATCAGCTGGTAACTACCATCCAGGAATCAGTGGTTAACTTCCATCCAGAAATCAGACGGTAACTACCATCCATTGAATCAGCCGGTAATTACAATCCAGGAATCAGTGGTTAACTACCATCCAGGAATAAGTGAATAACTAGCAAACAGGAATCCAGAATTCTAATTTGGATATATATCGACGGAATTAATCAAACAAAAGGACCATTTGTGATGTTTATGGGACATATAGGAGTGCCAAAAAAAGAAGCTTGTCCTTTTGTTTGATTAATTCCGTCGATATATATCCAAAATGTCCATTTATTTGGCGCGTTTGATCCAGAAAAACACTGCTTCCAACTTACGCAACGTCGCTACAAAATATCTCAAAAGTTACCTGTAAACTTTGCCAAAACATTTCAAACTACTTTTGGAATACAACTTTAGGTACTTCTAAACGTATATAATCGATCAAATTAAAGAAGGGATGATCTGTGTTCAATACAGGAGCAAAACAAACGGACGCTACTTTTCTGGTTACGCGCCTCTATCAAAAGGTACACATGAAGTGACGTTCGTTCTGAGCTAGTTCATTACACAAAGGAAAAACCTCAACCAATTTCTACAAACTGGTGACATCCAGTGGAAGCGGTAGGAACTGCAGGAAAGTTGATTAGAATTCTGGATTCCGCATGAAACCATATTGAAAAGACAGTGACTTAAAAAAAAAGAAATCTGAATGGTTTGTCCTCAGGGTTTCGCCTGCTAAATAAGTTCTGTTATACTGACAGACATGATTCAAACAGTTTTAGAAACTTCAGAGTGTTTTCTATCCAATAATAATAATAATATGCATTTATTGGGATCTGGGACAGAGTAGGAGGCAGCTCAATTTGGGCACGCTATTTATCCAAAAGTGAAAATGCTGCCCCCTACACCAAACAGGTTAACCAGATGGATGGTAGCTACCATCTGATTCCTGGATGGTAGCTACCATCTGATTCCTGGATGGTAGTTACCATATGATTCCTTGATGGTAGATACCGGCTGATTCCTGGATGGTAGTGACCATCTCATTCCTGGATGGTAGTGACCATCTCATTCCTGGATGGTAGTTACAATCTGATTCCTGGATGGTAGTTACCAGCTGATTACTGGATGGCAGTTAAGCAATGATTCCTCGATTGCACTTACCATTTGATTCCTGAATGGTAGGGTTATGTAAGCCTGTAGGAAGAGGGAACACAACACCCTTCTACAACTCAACTCCCCGTGGAGTGAAAGATAAATGGTTCTGTAGGTGCGGGTAAGGATGACAAAGGCAGGAAATGTACCGTTTATTGGGAATTTATTTATGGGGAAGTCCAGGAGCTGTTACTGGGTTTTCCATGTCATTCTGTATTAAATAAGCTACCTCACTTCTCATTACTTCCCTTCTCTTGGCATTAACCCGGTACGGATGCTGACGTATAGGAGCAGTGTTCCCCACATCCACATCATGTTCTAAGATGGACGTGCGACTTGGAACGTCCTGAAACACATTGAGAAAACTATCAATAGGATAAGATCATTAGTTTGATCGTTATCCAAATGTTCCATTTGAGAGGGTAACTTTTCCAGCATCTCCGAATTACATAAGTGTTTACACTGCTGTAACGTATGGCGTAACTCCAACCAATCCTCCTTATCCTCTTCTAGGTCCCAGTCAGGCTTCAGCACCAACGCAGCCACACTAGAGATGGCGGGCTGGACCTGCTTACATGAGGAGCTGTCTGGAGAGTCACGTATATAGTATGCTTTCAGCATGTTAACATGACACACATGGGAAGAACACCTACGATCTGGGGTCTTTACCACATAATTGGTGTCACTGAGTTTCTTTTCCACAAAATATGTCTCAGAAAAACGTGCCGACAGAGTTTAGCCAGGGATTGGCAACAAAACTAAAACTTGATCCCTGGTGTTTTTGAGATGAGGAGAGACTTTTGGGCTAACGCACATGCAGCATACAGTCTCTCCTGCATCTTACTGACATAATCCAACACATTTTTAAGGGCGCTACTGGGTGTAGGAGATAGGATAAGCGCCTTCAAAATCTTTAACGGACCCCGTGGGGTGTGTCCAAACACAAGATCAGCAGGGCTGAACCCTAAGGACTCTTGTATTGTTTCCCTGATAGCAAATAGGACAGGGCACCACCTCATGTTATGCAGGTGAGTGAGGACCCAAAAGCTGTTTAACAAAAACAGAGTCCTTTAATGTCAAAACACAGGGAAGACATAGATCCTCTTCAGATGTATTGAATAGCAAAATAGACAACCCGCAGAGAGGGCGACAAATAAATCATAAAGTCCTTCTGATATTACAGAAAAGTCCCCTTCTTAGCAGCAGAGGAGAATAGCAGGGTTAGCGGCGACAGACTGCTGGTCTCTCTGGGTAGGCGCGGGTTGTAGATGACAGAGGTACCTGATCGCACGTAGCATCAGATGAACAGGCAGATTCCGACAGGACGAGACAAGGGTGAAGCAAACGTGACGATAGTTTGGTTCTGGCATGAGAAACTCAAAACGAGAATCTGACAAAGACAGAAGCAGGAACAGAGAGAGAAATAGAGAACTAATCAGAGGGAAAAAAGGGAACAGGTGGGAAAAGGGTGAACGAGGTAGTTAGAGAAGATCAGGAACAGCTGGGGGAAGGAAAGGAAGAGAAGGTAACCTAATACGACCAGCAGGGGGAAACGAAGTGAAGAGAAAGAACAGGAACAAGACATAACATGACAATACATGACACCTCATCCCAATCGGGAACTAGTATCCATGCAATACTTGCGTAGCATCGCCTTTAGCGTCTGATGCCAGCCCCTTGACTCTCGGGATGATACAGACTGGAGACATGATGGGAAATACACAGCATCTTTAACACATTTGAGAACAGTTTTGACATAAAGTTGGTTCCCTGATCAGTTTGGATTACTTTAGGGAATCCAAACGTAGAGAAGAACTTCACTAGTGCCTTCACCACAGTCTTAGCCATTATAGTCCAGAGAGGAATAGCCTCTGGGTACTGAGTCTCACTGCACATTATTGTTAGTAAGAACTGGTTACCTGACCTGGTTTTGGGCAACAGACCTACACAATCGATTATCAGTCGTTCAAACGGTTACCGCACCACAGGAATCGGGCAGAGCGGTGCACGAGGAACTGTTTGATTCGCTTTCCCAGTGAGTTGACATACATTACATGTTTTACAAAATTGGACAACGTCAGACTTGAAACCTGTCCAGAAAAAATGACGAAGGACACGGTTATAAGTCTTCGTGATCCCCAAATGTCCGGACCACGCCTGGTTATGGGCGAGTGACAGCACCTGCTGTCGGAACGGTGTAGGAACAACCACTTGACACACTTTACTCCAGTCATTAATTGTGTCATGAGATGCCCATTTCCACATCAAAACTCCTGCTTCCATAAAGTAAGCTCCTTAGTTTTAGCTTCCTCAGTGGAAATTACCGAAGCAAAACACTTGCGAAGACTGGTGTTTGCTTTTTGATATTCAATCACCTTCTCAGGGGTGACAGATAAAAGAATGTTATGTAATTGGGGCATGATTTCTCTCACCCCTGCCTTAGTTTTTATGGGGGTAAAAACTGTCGGCCTTGCAGAAGGAATTCTCAGTGCATTGTCTTCTACCTCAACATTCTCAAAAATTGAAGTAGGTAAATCCAACACATCTTCCAGCTTGCGAGATTGTGCCCTCGTTAACACACGAGCAGGAAAAACACGGAAATGTCCTGATACCAAGTCTGACACTAAGTGGACCCAGTGTAATGGTACAGGTACGGTTTTTGTCTCTATACCCTGTATTATGACATGCAAGCCACAATACGTTTCAGGAGACCAGGGTAAAGCATCAGTAACGATTACTGACTGCGCCGCCCCAGTGTCTCGTAAGATTTGTATGGGCTTTTGATCAGCTTGTTCTCCAGTTAAGGAAACACAACCGGCAGAGATAAACGGAGCCTAGACAGGATCCGTTTTCCCAAATGCTGCACCAATAACTAAATCAAAGACACTTTTTAATTTAGGGGATGGTGGCATGGACTGTTTCGTTATTTTTTCAATACCGGGCAGTCCGCAATCATGTGACCCTTTTGGTGACAGTAAAAACATTCACGGATCTCGTGCGAAGGCTTAGGGTCGTTAGAGGAAAAGCGACCCGAACAAGGCACTGATGACGTAATCGTTCGACCTTCAATACAAGGAGCACCAAAGACAGTCTTGTGTGTCAAAGCTTTCTCATCTGCCAACACTGCTGCCTGGATCACCACTTTCTGTTTATTTAAATGAACTACAATTCTATCAGGGAGGTTCTGTCTCCTAGAGATGAACGTACTATGGTGTGAAAAGTGCAAATCAATCTCAGAACAAAAGCAAAAAGACCTTGTGACGATGCTGGAGGAAACAGGCACAGTAAAATGAGTCCTATATCGACATAACCTGAAAGGCCGCTCAGCAAGGAAGAAGTCACTGCTCCAAAATCGGTTGCTTTCAAAATCCTCCAACAGCATTAACTCCCGAATATCAGCAAAGGTGTTAACTTTGCTGACTGAACACCAGCGAACAAACAGAGACTCCTTGTCCCTTGCAAACTCAACACAAGTACAGTGAGAGGGTTTTTTGTGGTTCCTGAAGCACTGCCTATAAGCTTCAGGCACCAACTAATAAGCCCGCAATACAGTTTTAACTATATTGTACTGCAAACTGTCTTCCAGGGAGAGAGCACTTCCTGGGCTTTGCCAGACAATTTACAGTGTAACAGGAGTGGCCAAACCTCGAGTGGCCAATGCAGCAAAGCGGCCACACACTCAAACGCTGAGAAATAGGAATCAACTTCCGACTCCCGGAATGGAGGGACTAAAGCAATATTTTTACTCACGTCAAAGTAGGCTTGATGAAAGGCAGGTCGTGGAATCGCACTGGAGCCAGCGTCTAGCTCCTGTTGTCGGATCTTCACCTTGTCTATTTCCATTTTCCTAATTTCTAAATTAAACTTCATCTGTCTATGTCTCACTTTATCTTTTTGCTCCAGTTCCAAATGGGCCAGCCTCACATTTAGCCTTGTGATCCCGTCTGAACGACCTGAAGCAGAAGATAAAGGGTCTTATCGGGGTAATGTAAAGCGGGTACGAGCAACCCCTTCCTCCGCATCGTCCTCCGACTTGGCATCGGAAGGTCTACCCATCTCCTCTCCTGAAGCCTCCCTCTCCTCATATTTCAATGAGAAAATGTGTTTTCTCATTAAACCCTCCCTGACTAGCACCAAAAGCTCAGCCTTTAGGGCTTTCTCAGGGACGAAGAGTTCCTAATGGTCAGCTATAGTGCAAAGATCTATTTTACGCAACCCCATCAAACGTTCAACAGAGGGCGCTTCAATAAACTTGGAGATGGCTGAGGCTGCCATTTTGTACACAGCAGCATAATGAACACACGAAAACTAAACAAGTCATCCAAACTCACAACCTACCACCACACCTCAATCACCAATCACAGAGAGCTCAGAGCACCAGGGTCCGGTGGGTTTAATGGATCCCGGATGAGCCCCCGTTATGTTAGTAAGCCTCTAGGAAGAGAGAACGCAACACCCTGCTACAACTCAACTCCCGTGGAATGAAAGATGAAAGGGACTGTAGGTGCGGGTAAGGATGACAAAGGCAGAAAATATACCGTTTACTGGGAAATGATTTGTTCCTTCACACGGGAAAACGGGTCTTGACGGAACCAAAGCAAAAGAAAGTCAAAGTTAAAAAGCCCCCTCTCCTACCTTATCCTACCCTACCTGCCTACCCACTACTTACTTCATCTTTTAGCACCACCTGGTGCGCTAACCAAAATACATGGGGTGTTCCGCCCAGGTCTTATCTAGTGTGCATAGACAGTAAATACTGCGGATATTGTATGCCCGCAGGCCTCTTGCTTGAGCACTCCCTAGGTGCCTTCCCCTTCCCCCCTGGGAACACATGAAACAGAATAATAAAAAACGTAAGTAAACAATTTTAAGATTCAAAAACACTACGTCATATTGGCACACACATACCTCAGAGCAGCAGCTACAAGAATACTTAATGCTCATAACCATTTTTGAACTTGTAACACACTCTCCTAGCCTCTTGATGTCAGTGTTTCTCTTCTAGATGGAGATAGAGAGAGAGAGCTGATGGGTAGTAAGGCTGTGCATCCATGCTTAGAGCCAGTAGTCATCACGTGTATGTGTGTAAGTGCGTGTGTGTGCGTGCGCGTGCATCCACGTCCATGCACTTGTAGGTATACGCACACACACACATATTATATGCTTGAGGGGTGGGAAGGAGTTGTTCGTGTAAGGGACAAAGCTTATTTTCCCCCATCCTCCGGGTGCAAGATCAAGCTCAAGTCCCTCCGGGTGCATAAGTTCCCCCGGGTGCAAAAGTGTGCGTGTGCATGTGTTCATTTCTGAATTAATTAATTTCTAAGCTCTTGAGAATAACAACACTCAAGCACCACCCTATGTGTGGATGGGAAAACTACAACAACACCATTTAGCACAAGGTTACGCATGTGGTTTCCCGCCTCACATATAAAAAATAAAATTGCCTCTGGATATCATTGTGACTGGAGGAAAATGGCAATTTGCTGACAAGAAAATGACAACTATGGAGCATTTGGAGGCCTGTATGGTGGCATGGGCAGGTGTGGGAGATAGCCCCATGTAATCTAAGTGGGCTTTGTGGATCAAGGACGAAAATCGGAAAATCAATATTTTGTCTGGTTGCTGAGCGCAGTAATCTGGGTTTGGGGGGGGGCGGGGGGGGGTACGGCAACAGGTGTCCAGTTTCCTGGTAAAGTAATGCCTTTTTTGTCGGTCTCCACACATGAAAACATGACACGTGTCGAAGCAGAGGAGTATCTGCTTCTGAAACCAGTGTTGTGTAACAACACAGACTAAATGGAGGTTGAGAAGTGCTATAAACATAAAGGACACTATGTAACTCACAGGCTATAAACATAAAGGACACTATGTAACTCACAGGCTATAAACATAAAGGACACTATGTAACTCACAGGCTATAAACATAAAGGACACTATGTAACTCACAGGCTATAAACATAAAGGACACTATGTAACTCACAGGCTATAAACATAAAGGACACTATGTAACTCACAGGCTATAAACATAAAGGACACTATGTAACTCACAGGCTATAAACATAAAGGACACTATGTAACTCACAGGCTATAAACATAAAGGACACTATGTAACTCACAGGCTATAAACATAAAGGACACTATGTAACTCACAGGCTATAAACATAAAGGACACTATGTAACTCACAGGCTATAAACATAAAGGACACTATGTAACTCACAGGCTATAAACATAAAGGACACTATGTAACTCACAGGCTATAAACATAAAGGACACTATGTAACTCACAGGCTATAAACATAAAGGACACTATGTAACTCACAGGCTATAAACATAAAGGACACTATGTAACTCACAGGCTATAAACATAAAGGATACTATGTAACTCACAGGCTATAAACATAAAGGACACTATGTAACTCACAGGCTATAAACATAAAGGACACTATGTAACTCACAGGCTATAAACATAAAGGACACTATGTAACTCACAGGCTATAAACATAAAGGACACTATGTAACTCACAGGCTATAAACATAAAGGACACTATGTAACTCACAGGCTATAAACATAAAGGACACTATGTAACTCACAGGCTATAAACATAAAGGACACTATGTAACTCACAGGCTATAAACATAAAGGACACTATGTAACTCACAGGCTATAAACATAAAGGACACTATGTAACTCACAGGCTATAAACATAAAGGACACTATGTAACTCACAGGCTATAAACATAAAGGACACTATGTAACTCACAGGCTATAAACATAAAGGACACTATGTAACTCACAGGCTATAAACATAAAGGACACTATGTAACTCACAGGCTATAAACATAAAGGACACTATGTAACTCACAGGCTATAAACATAAAGGACACTATGTAACTCACAGGCTATAAACATAAAGGACACTATGTAACTCACAGGCTATAAACATAAAGGACACTATGTAACTCACAGGCTATAAACATAAAGGACACTATGTAACTCACAGGCTATAAACATAAAGGATACTATGTAACTCACAGGCTATAAACATAAAGGACACTATGTAACTCACAGGCTATAAACATAAAGGACACTATGTAACTCACAGCGTAGGTGTCATTAAAGCAAAACTCCACCCCCCAAAAACATAAAGGATACTATGTAACTCACAGCGTAGGTGTCATTAAAGCAAAACTCCACCCCCCAAAAACAGAAAGGATACTATGTAACTCACAGCGTAGGTGTCATTAATGCAAAACTCCACCCCCCAAAAACATAAAGGACACTATGTAACTCACAGCGTAGGTGTCATTAAAGCAAAACTCCACCCCCCAAAAACATAAAGGATACTATGTAACTCACAGCGTAGGTGTCATTAAAGCAAAACTCCACCCCCCAAAAACATAAAGGACACTATGTAACTCACAGCGTAGGTGTCATTAAAGCAAAACTCCACCCCCCAAAAACATAAAGGACACTATGTAACTCACAGCGTAGGTGTCATTAAAGCAAAACTCCACCCCCCAAAAACATAAAGGATACTATGTAACTCACAGCGTAGGTGTCATTAAAGCAAAACTCCACCCCCCAAAAACAGAAAGGATACTATGTAACTCACAGCGTAGGTGTCATTAAAGCAAAACTCCACCCCCCAAAAACATAAAGGACACTATGTAACTCACAGCGTAGGTGTCATTAAAGCAAAACTCCACCCCCAAAAACATAAAGGATACTATAATGTAACTCACAGCGTAGGTGTCATTAAAGCAAAACTCCACCCCCCAAAAACATAAAGGACACTATGTAACTCACAGCGTAGGTGTCATTAAAGCAAAACTCCACCCCCCAAAAACATAAAGGACACTATGTAACTCACAGCGTAGGTGTCATTAAAGCAAAACTCCACCCCCCAAAAACATAAAGGACACTAATGTAACTCACAGCGTAGGTGTCATTAAAGCAAAACTCCACCCCCCAAAAACATAAAGGACACTATGTAACTCACAGCGTAGGTGTCATTAAAGCAAAACTCCACCCCCAAAAAACATAAAGGATACTATGTAACTCACAGCGTAGGTGTCATTAAAGCAAAACTCCACCCCCCAAAAACATAAAGGACACTATGTAACTCACAGCGTAGGTGTCATTAAAGCAAAACTCCACCCCCCAAAAACATAAAGGATACTATGTAACTCACAGCGTAGGTGTCATTAAAGCAAAACTCCACCCCCCAAAAACAGAAAGGATACTATGTAACTCACAGCGTAGGTGTCATTAAAGCAAAACTCCACCCCCCAAAAACATAAAGGACACTATGTAACTCACAGCGTAGGTGTCATTAAAGCAAAACTCCACCCCCCAAAAACATAAAGGATACTATGTAACTCACAGCGTAGGTGTCATTAAAGCAAAACTCCACCCCCCAAAAACATAAAGGACACTATGTAACTCACAGCGTAGGTGTCATTAAAGCAAAACTCCACCCCCCAAAAACAGAAAGGATACTATGTAACTCACAGCGTAGGTGTCATTAAAGCAAAACTCCACCCCCCAAAAACATAAAGGACACTATGTAACTCACAGCGTAGGTGTCATTAAAGCAAAACTCCACCCCCCAAAAACATAAAGGATACTATGTAACTCACAGCGTAGGTGTCATTAAAGCAAAACTCCACCCCCCAAAAACATAAAGGACACTATGTAACTCACAGCGTAGGTGTCATTAAAGCAAAACTCCACCCCCCAAAAACATAAAGGACACTATGTAACTCACAGCGTAGGTGTCATTAAAGCAAAACTCCACCCCCCAAAAACATAAAGGACACTATGTAACTCACAGCGTAGGTGTCATTAAAGCAAAACTCCACCCCCAAAAACATAAAGGATACTATGTAACTCACAGCGTAGGTGTCATTAAAGCAAAACTCCACCCCCCAAAAACATAAAGGACACTATGTAACTCACAGCGTAGGTGTCATTAAAGCAAAACTCCACCCCCAAAAAACATAAAGGATACTATGTAACTCACAGCGTAGGTGTCATTAAAGCAAAACTCCACCCCCCAAAAACATAAAGGACACTATGTAACTCACAGCGTAGGTGTCATTAAAGCAAAACTCCACCCCCCAAAAACATAAAGGATACTATGTAACTCACAGCGTAGGTGTCATTAAAGCAAAACTCCACCCCCAAAAAACATAAAGGATACTTTGTAACTCACAGCGTAGGTGTCATTAAAGCAAAACTCCACCCCCCAAAAACATAAAGGATACTATGTAACTCACAGCGTAGGTGTCATTAAAGCAAAACTCCACCCCCAAAAAACATAAAGGATACTTTGTAACTCACAGCGTAGGTGTCATTAAAGCAAAACTCCACCCCCAAAAACATAAAGGATACTTTGTAACTCACAGCGTAGGTGTCATTAAAGCAAAACTCCACCCCCAAAAAACAAGCTTTTGGTATTTGTTTCTTTAGTCCATTGTTGAAAATTGTCCCAAAATGTTTTGCATGTCAGCTATCAAGTTTTCAAGATATAGAACTTTCTACATACAGAATACAGCCGGTATGATGCATTTAACCCTCAAACTTGATACAGTCATCTCACCAGACTCCTTCAAAAACATAAACTGAGCTGCTATCTGATCAATGTACCTGCCGGTTACTAGGTATGCTGTGTTGCCTTGTACCTTACTGTTCCAACCCACTGGGAATATTTTTTATAGTTGTATATTTGCTTACTCTGTATCGTGTGCTTTATTTATTTTTAGTGGTATTGTGTGTTGTCCTGTTTGTTCACTGTTTTAATGGTATGCCTCTTGGCCAGGTCATTATTGTAAATTAGAAAAAAAATTCTCAATTGACTTATCTGGTAAAATAAAGGTGAAATAAATCAGTTAAATAATGCAGAATCATACCGGCTGTATATTTAAGCAATAAGGCCGGAGGAAGTGGGGTATATGGACAATATACCGTGGCTAAGGACTGTTCATAACCACGATGCAACGCAGAGTGCCTGGACACAGCCATTAACGGTGGTATATTGGCAAAATACCACCAACACAGAGGTGCCTTATTGCTATTATGAACTGGTTACCAACGTAATTAGAGAAGTAAAAATAAATGTTTTCTCATACCCACGATATACGGTCTCATATACCACTGCTGTCAGCCAATCAGCATTCAGGGCTCGAACCACCCAGTTTATAATTCAAGTTATATATCTTTAAAACTTGATTGCTGACATGCAAAACATGTTGGGGCTATATCAACAATGTACTAATGAAACAAATACCAACAGATAGTTTTGTATGAAGTCTGTGTATGGTGTGTGTCACCTGCTACTGCATTTCCCCCCAGGTTGCCCTGCACCATGCACTCCTGCCATCTATTACACACACCTGCCTTCCCTCGTCACACACATCACTGATATTAGAGTCACCTGGACTCAGTCACCACCTGTTTATTTCCTCCTCTATATTTGTCAGTTCCCCAGCTCTGTTCCCTGCTGCTGCATTCATTGTTTTTTGTTTGTGTTACTCGTTTGCTGACGCTGTTCCTGTCTCGTTCCATGTCCGTTCCTTATTAAATGTTTGACTACCCTGCTTCGTCTCTCCAGCGTCATTCTATGTGACAGGGTGGAGTTTTTCTTTAAGGTCAAGTGATAGCTGCAAGATAAGACATTGAACGTGCATACAAGTCATGCCACATTAGTACATAATGCGTGGGTGGCTAGGAGCGTGTGTGTGTGCCTGCGTGTGTATGTGTATTCTTCTGAAGGTGTGCATGTGCACTCTCCTCCCAGCAGTGTGTGTGTTCCGGAGGTGTGAGTGTGACACTGTTCCCCTCACTGTCCATCCTAAGAGACTGGCATGTCTGAGTCACTCCATGTCCAAACTTTCCATCCAACCCTCCCAAAACCGTTGGTCCGGACAGCAAGGCCCTCCCGAGTGGGCTCTAGTGCTTCCTGAATAAAAATACATCCTTCAGGATGTTATTGAAAAGCCTCACATGCGTGTCTGGCTTGCATCTCTCTGCCTTTGGGATGTTTATTTTTTCTACCTTCCTTCCATAAATAAGAGAGGTGGAATTACTGAGAAACACAACATTGTCATAGTTTAATAGTGCTACCCAATGAGCTTCCTGCAATTGATGTCAGTTCCCAGTTCCCGGTAAGGGTAAGGAACGTTTGGGATTTGTGGGCTGTTTGATTTGCTTGAAATACTTGGTCGCCTTTGATCTGTGGAAATGTGCAAGAGTGTTAGATACTATTGGATAGTTTCTTTGTTGTTGTCCCATCATTATTATGTCAAGAAAGTATTGCTGATTTCCAGTCCAAGTAAGTTCAACTTACATGGTAAGATAAGGGTAAATACAGTGTATACAGGTTTTTGTTCCAGCCAAGCGTTAACTCAACACACCTGATTTAAATACAGTTGACAATTGATAGCTATACCAGTTTTTCAATCCCAATTCAAACATATTATTTTTTACTCTGGATTTCTATTAGCAAGCTTCAGTTCTAAACCAGTGCCAGTTCTAAACCAGTGCCAGTTCTAAACCAGTGCCAGTTCTAAACCAGTGCCATTATTTGAATCAGAGCTGGCCTAGAACGAAAGCCTGCATAAACTGTGGTGGCTCTCCACTGACTCTGTCCTCCCTTCTGACCTTCTCCCCCAACAGGCAGGTCAAATACGCCAGGCCCATATAAATATCCCCGGAATGAGAGGTCAAAGGTGAGGGTGAATTGAATGGGGAATGGGGAATGAGAGTGGAGTGTTCTCCCACCACCACTCGAGAGGACAGAGAGGACACTGGATCCGTCAAGTCACACACACTCAACACCCTAAATGCATTTGACACACACCATACACAGACTTCACACACCATACACAGACTTCACACACCATACACAGACTTCTCTCAAAAAAGAGAGATCCATATCCATATCATTTTTTAAATTAATTCAAATAGAGAAAGTTCAGTTGGTGAATTATCTGCCTTCTGGCTTTTGCACCATTCCCCTAGTAGTGCAAGAACTGCAATCCCCATCCATAACCACACCCCATCTCACACCACTCCACCTCACCCAATCAAAACAGTACCCCCCAACCCCCCCAACGTAACAGATGGCCAGATGGCCATAGGGGTTGCATAGGGTTTAGTGGGGTCTCGAAGGGGGTCGTAAGGGGTTAGGCTGAGTCAGGGTGTTTGTAATTGTTGTGACATGGCTGGTGCCTGTCAGCGTGCAGGTGGAGGGCTAGCATGTTACCTTCAAGGCCCTCTATTGCCACTCCAATCACTCAAATGGTCAGGCTTTGGACAATGTTGTGGGCTGTCAGCTGGCCATCTCCAACGAGCCCCCAACAAGTGGATTACAGATTTTCTTTACTCAGCATTCACACACACCTGTTTGAGAAAGCCCTGTCGAGAGCTTGCGACTATATGGTTCTAACTGCAAAAAGATGATTCTGAGATCATTGGCTCTAAAGTTCTGAACCCTCATTGGTTTGAATGGTGACAGCTATTTTTTAGCTTCTATTCTTTTGAACTTAACAATCAACATCCTCACCCTCCTCAACCCCTCACTCCTCACCCGATCACCCTCCTCAAACCCCTCACTCCTAACCCCATCACCCTCCTTACCTCCTCACCCCCCACCCCTCCCTCACCCAACTTACCCTTCAACATCCTCACCCTTCTCACCCCCACACCAAACTATCCCTCCTCAACCCCTCTCTCCCCTCTCTCTTCACTCCCTCTCCTTCCTCACCTTCTCCCCAACCTCACCCCTTCTCCCTCCTCACCCACCTTTTATAAAACTCTGGCCAAACTTTTGCTATTTTGGCCATGGTTCAAGACTGTATACACCCAGCAACAGGGGGCAGTCAACAGTCCCATGTGCTTTGGAAATACCAGGAGCTCCCTCCTCTCAGTCATCCCATCCCAGTGACACCGGTGTCGGGTAGCAGGTTGGCCTCCTCCTGGCCAATCAACTGTGCCGGCTGGGAATTTCGAATGTCTGTCTAAGGTGTTGAAAGCGCTTGGATGGGAGACCGGCACATACTGCTACGGACAACAGAAACTGATCAGGCCATGACAGACTATAGGATAGCTTATACTGCCATGTGTGGAGTGCTGTAACGGGTACTCAGGCTAAGACTTTGAAGGTTGTTGTGTCTGCTGCTCTTTCATCTCCCCTCCCACCCCTCGATCCCTAATGGATTTATTCATATTTTTCATTAATTTGGGCTTGCCCGTATTTAGCTGGATCTACTAAAACCAATGGCCTGGGATGTGGATTCATCTTGACTTCCTGAAATTAAATATGGAAGTGACCCTGACCCGAGTGTCAGTGTCCTACTGTATTACCTGCATTGGTCAGGTCGGGGAGCACGGACAGACTGTTCCTTCTGTTACCGGTGTTGTACTGCACCGCTGTAGCTCTGTGTTGTGTGTGAGATTGAATGAGGCTGACAAAGCGGACTTCGGAGGTTAGGCCGTTTTAATGTATCAGAGTTCTCTGCATGCAAAAGAAAAGACAAAACATTTGTTGAGCACATATATGTTCTGCCAATTGTCAGCTCTCTCTACAACATAGACTCACACTACACAGGACTTGGATCTGTGGAGGATCTAGGCATTGTTCACACATACAGAACCTTAGCTAGCTAGTAACCACATGTTGAATTTAACTGGGATCTGTGGAGGTGTAACGGTTTTCTGTATGTGAAGGAGAGTCAGACCAAAATGCGGCGTGGCTATTGCGATCCATGTTTAATGAAACAAAGTAAACACGAATCAAATACAAAAACAATAAACGAAAACCGAAACAGCCTAATACTGGTGCAAAGTAACACAGAGACAGTAACAAGGACAATCCCCCACAAAACCCAACACCAAACAGGCTACTTAAATATGGTTCCCAATCAGAGACAATAACGAACACCTGCCTCTGATTGAGAACCATATCAGGCCAAACATAGAACTAGACAAACTAGACATGTAACATAGAATGCCCACTCAGCTCACACCATGACCAACCAAAACATAGAAACATACAAAGCAAACTATGGTCAGGGTGTGACAGGAGGATCTAGCCATCATTCACACATACAGAACCTTAGCTAGCTAGTAACCACATGTTGAATTCAGAACGTTAATATCATCCTAAAAGTACAAATACAATTGCATCTTGACAAGTAAACAAGTAAATGCTAAAGATATAACATTATTAATGAACAAAACACTGTGCGTCATGACTTTTGTGCTTATTAGATCTAACATTTGTGAAATTGACAGAAAAAAAGTGCCTACCTCTTCTAGTGCATCAATATGATCTGATTCCCAAGGATGCAGGGCAGTACACACTCCCATATTCCCCAGGATGTAGGGCAGTACACACTCCCCTATTCCCCAGGATACAGGGCAGTACACACTCCCATATTCCCTAGGATGTAGGGCAGTACACACTCCCCTATTCCCCAGGATGTAGGGCAGTACACACTTCCATATTCCCCAGGATGTAGGGCAGTACACACTTCCATATTCCCCAGGATGTAGGGCAGTACACACTCCCATATTCCCCAGGATGTAGGGCAGTACACACTCCCCTATTCCCCAGGATATAGGGCAGTACACACTTCCATATTCCCCAGGATGCAGAGCAGTACACACTCCCCTATTCCCCAGGATGCTGGCAGTACACACTCCCATATTCCCCAGGATGTAGGGCAGTACACACTCCCCTATTCCCCAGGATGCAGGGCAGTACACACTCCCCTATTCCCCAGGATGTAGGGCAGTACAAACTCCCATATTCCCTAGGATGCAGGGCAGTACACACTCCCATATTCCCCAGGATGCAGGGCAGTACACACTCCCCTATTCCCCAGGATACAGGGCAGTACACACTCCCCTATTCCCCAGGATACAGGGCAGTACCCACTCCCCTATTCCCCAGGATGCAGGACAGTACACATTCCCCTATTCGCCAGGATGCAGGGCAGTACACACTCCCCTATTCCCCAGGATACTGGCAGTACACAGTCCCATATTCCCCAGGATGCAGGGCAGTACACACTCCCCTATTCCCTAGGATGTAGGGCAGTACACACTCCCATATTCCCCAGGATGTAGGGCAGTACACACTCCCCTATTTCCCAGGATGTAGGGCAGTACACACTCCCATATTCCCCAGGATGTAGAGCACTACACACTTCCATATTCCCCAGGATGTAGGGCAGTACACACTTCCATATTCCCCAGGATGTAGGGCAGTACACACTCCCATATTCCCCAGGATGTAGGGCAGTACACACTCCCCTATTCCCCAGGATGTAGGGCAGTACACACTTCCATATTCCCCAGGATGCAGGGCAGTACACACTCCCCTATTCCCCAGGATGCTGGCAGTACACACTCCCATATTCCCCAGGATGCAGGGCAGTACACACTCCCCTATTCCCCAGGATGCAGGGCAGTACACACTCCCCTATTCCCCAGGATGCAGGGCAGTACACACTCCCCTATTCCCCAGGATGCAGGGCAGTACACACTCCCATATTCCCCGGGATACAGGGCAGTACACACTCCCCTATTCCCCAGGATACAGGGCAGTACCCACTCCCCTATTCCCCAGGATGCAGGACAGTACACATTCCCCTATTCGCCAGGATGCAGGGCAGTACACACTCCTCCATTCCCCAGGTTGCAGGGCAGTGCAAGCTCCCCTATTCCCCAGGATGCAGGGCAGTACACACTCCCCTATTTCATAGGTTGCAGGGTAGGGGGGTATGGTATATAGCCAATATACCACCGCTAAGGGCGGTTCTCAAGCAAGACGCAGTTCTGGGTAGCAGCCCTTAATGGTACATTGGCCATATACCACAGACGCCCGAGGTGCCTTATTGCTATTATAAACTGCTTACCAATGTAATTAGAGCAGTAAAAATCAATGTTTTGTCATACCCTTGGCATACGGTGTGATATACTATGGCTTTCAGCCAATCAGCATTCAGGGCTTGAACCATCCAGTTTATGATTAATTTATGAACCTGGTGAAATTCACAAAGTATTTTAACAACTGTTACACTTCCCTGATGCTGATACAACCCCGCTGGCATATGTCCTTGTCTGTAGGGTAAGGAAGAAGGTTGCCAGCACCGATTAGCTGGGCAGATGAAGGCACAGGGCAGCTGGTTGCCCCTGTAGAGGTACTCCACCTGGCGATGCCTGTCAGGCCGGGTGACACTCTCATACTTGGGGTATACGGTACATTCTAGCACCGCCACCCTAACCATGGCTTCATCACCACCCTAACCAGGTCTTCCTCTCTCCGCCACCCTAACTTTGGCTTCCTCTTTCTGCCACCCTAACTTTGGCATCCTCTCTCTGCCACCCTAACCATGTCTTCCTCTCTGCCACCCTAACCATGTCTTCCTCTCTCTGCCACCCTAACCATGTCTTCCTCTCTCTGTCAACCTTCCTCTCTCTGCCACCCTAACCATGTCTTCCTCTCTGCCACCCTAACCATGTCTTCCCCTCTCTGCCACCCTAACCATGTCTTCCTCTCTGCCACCCTAACCATGTCTTCCTCTCTGCCACCCTAACCATGTCTTCCTCTCTGCCACCCTAACCATGTCTTCCTCTCTCTGCCACCCTAACCATGTCTTCCTCTCTCTGCCACCCTAACCATGTCTTCCTCTCTGCCACACTAACCATGTCTTCCTCTCTGCCACCCTAACCATGTCTTCCTCTCTCTGCCACCCTAACCATGTCTTCCTCTCTCTGCCACCCTAACCATGTCTTCCTCTCTGCCACCCTAACCATGTCTTCCTCTCTGCCACCCTAACCATGTCTTCCTCTCTCTGCCACCCTAACCATGTCTGCCACCCTAACTTTGGCATCTCTCTCTGCAAACCTAACCAGGTCTTCCTCTCTCTGCCACCCTAACCATGTCTTCCTCTCTGCCACCCTAACCATGTCTTCCTCTCTCTGCCACCCTAACCATGTCTTCCTCTCTCTGCCAACCTTCCTCTCTCTGCCACCCTAAGCATGTCTTCCTCTCTCTGCCACCCTGCCAACCATGTCTTCCTCTCTCTGCCACCCTAACCATGTCTGTCAACCTTCTCTCTCTGCCACCCTAACCATGTCTTCCTCTCTGCCACCCTAACCATGTCTTCCTCTCTCTGCCACCTAACCATGTCTTCCTCTCTGCCACCCTAACCATGTCTTCCTCTCTGCCACCCTAACCATGTCTTCCTCTCTGCCACCCTAACCATGTCTTCCTCTCTCTGTCAACCTTCCTCTCTGCCACCCTAACCATGTCTTCCTCTCTGCCACCCTAACCATGTCTTCCTCTCTCTGCCACCTAACCACGTCTTCCTCTCTCTGCCACCCTAACCATGTCTCTGCCACACTAACCATGTCTCTGCCACCCTAACCATGTCTTCCTCTCTCTGCCACCCCTAACCATGTCTTCCTCTCTCTGCCTAACCATGTCTTCCTCTCTCTGCCACCTAACCATGTCTTCCTCTCTGCCACCCTAACCATGTCTTCCTCTCTCTGCCACCCTAACCATGTCTTCCTCTCTCTGCCACCCTAACCATGTCTTGCCACCCTAACTTTGGCATCTCTCTGCAAACCCTAACCAGGTCTTTCTCTCTGCCACCCTAACCATGTCTTCCTCTCTGCCACCCTAACCATGTCTTCTCTCTCTGCCACCCTAACCATGTCTTCCTCTCTCTGCCAACCTTCCTCTCTCTGCCACCCTAAGCATGTCTTCCTCTCTCTGCCAACCTTCCTCTCTCTGCCACCCTAACCATGTCTTCCTCTCTCTGCCACCCTAACCATGTCTTCCTCTCTCTGTCAACCTTCCTCTCTCTGCCACCCTAACCATGTCTTCCTCTCTGCCACCCTAACCATGTCTTCCTCTCTCTGCCACCCTAACCATGTCTTCCTCTCTGCCACCCTAACCATGTCTTCCTCTCTGCCACCCTAACCATGTCTTCCTCTCTGCCACCCTAACCATGTCTTCCTCTCTCTGCCACCCTAACCATGTCTTCCTCTCTGCCACCCTAACCATGTCTTCCTCTCTGCCACCCTAACCATGTCTTCCTCTCTGCCACACTAACCATGTCTTCCTCTCTGCCACCCTAACCATGTCTTCCTCTCTCTGCCACCCTAACCATGTCTTCCTCTCTCTGCCACCCTAACCATGTCTTCCTCTCTCTGCCACCCTAACCATGTCTTCCTCTCTGCCACCCTAACCATGTCTTCCTCTCTCTGCCACCCTAACCATGTCTTCCTCTCTCTGCCACCCTAACCATGTCTTCCTCTCTCTGCCACCCTAACTTTGGCATCCTCTCTCTGCAAACCTAACCAGGTCTTCCTCTCTCTGCCACCCTAACCATGTCTTCCTCTCTGCCACCCTAACCATGTCTTCCTCTCTCTGCCACCCTAACCATGTCTTCCTCTCTGCCACCCTAACCATGTCTTCCTCTCTCTGTCAACCTTCCTCTCTCTGCCACCCTAACCATGTCTTCCTCTCTGCCACCCTAACCATGTCTTCCTCTCTCTGCCACCCTAACCATGTCTTCCTCTCTGCCACCCTAACCATGTCTTCCTCTCTCTGCCAACCTTCCTCTCTCTGCCACCCTAACCATTTCTTCATCTCTCTGCCAACCTTCCTCTCTCTGCCACCCTAAGCATGTCTTCCTCTCTCTGCCAACCTTCCTCTCTCTGCCAACCTAAGCATGTCTTCCTCACCTCCATAATCATGTCTTCCTCTCTACTATGTCAAATATGAAATATCCTGCTTCCACAGTATTAGCTTTCCCCAGTCCCATCTCTGGGCACCTCTGGGTTATTTGAACAGCCCAGGTTCTTTTCACAATCAACTGTGTGACCAAGATAAGTATCCCACCTTCTCCTCCTCCTCCACCTCCTCTTCCTCCCTCTCCTCCACCACCTCCTCTTCTTCCCTCTCCTCCACCACCTCCTCTTCTTCCCTCTCCTCCACCACCTCCTCTTCTTCCCTCTCCTCCACCACCTCCTCTTCTCCCCTCTCCTCCACCACCTCCTCTTCCTCCCTCTCCTCCACCACCTCCTCTTCTTCCCTCTCCTCTCCACCACCTCCTCTTCTTCCCTCCTCCTCCACCTCCTCTTCTTCCCTCTCCTCCACCTCCTCCTCCTCCACCACCTCCTCTTCCTCCCTCTCCTCCACCACCTCCTCTTCCTCCCTCTCCTCCACCACCTCCTCTTCCTCCCTCTCCTCCACCACCTCCTCTTCCTCCCTCTCCTCCACCTCCTCCTCCTCTATCATGGTTTGTTTTTATTGGGACAGGCTGGCAAAATTCACAAGTCATCACATTTGGGAAAGTCATTAGCTTAAAGGCTGGCCTCAACCTTGACAGTTCTCTCCACAGCCTTGGATTGTGAAACACAGCCACTGTAGCGCAGGATCTTGGTGTCTCTCAATAGCCCATGTTGGGGGATTTGTTTGGTCTTGGAAGCACTCTGGCTTTTGGTTGAGGGGAGGGAGAGAGAGAGAGAGAGAGAAAGAGGGAGAGAGCGAGAGAGAGAGGGCTTGTTAAGTTAATGAAACACTTGTTGATCAGCTGGGTTTTATTGCAATGGGAGCTGGAGGAGTCCGGCCTGTTCCAATCAGGTTGGGGTCAGAGACAGTGTTTTCCCCAACGGTTACCACTGGCCTAGGTGCAAATGTGACAATGACGCCCACTTCTACCAGGGGTCATTGCCATTTGAGCCTCTTGGCATAAAGCTGACTTTATGCTGCCATAAGAATGGCAGGTGATAAGAGTCCTTGTGCAGGAATGGTGCAGGAATGGTGCAGGACACAAGAGAAAATAATTCATACACATAGAGGGAGACACAAACAGAAAAACTGATGGGAAAGATACACCCACACTCTCACACACACACACACACACACACACACACACACACACACACACACACACACACACACACACACACACACACACACACACACACACACACACACACACACACACACACACACAGGCATTCACACTTCCACAGGCGCGCACACAGGCGCCTGTGACGTGCACAGGGCCCTGACAGGCCAGGAAATACACTGCCGGAGCGAAGAACGCTTTCCCAGAGATATCAGTGACCCACACACACACACACACTTCATCCCTCACGCACCATCAGTCACTACCATTTATTGCTGTGTTTCTGTTTGTTTTGTAAATGAGTTCAGGGGATAGTTTTAGCAGAACCAGAAGACAGGGGCCCTGGTCATATTATATTATATCCTACCACACAGCATTTACATCCTACCACACAGTATTTACATCCTACCACACAGCATTTACATCCTACCACACAGCATTTACATCCTACCACACAGCATTTACATCCTACCACACAGCATTTACATCCTACCACACAGTATTTACATCCTACCACACAGCATTTACATCCTACCACACAGCATTTACATCCTACCACACAGCATTTACATCCTACCACACAGCATTTACATCCTACCACACAGCATTTACACCCTACCACACAGCATTTACATCCTACCACACAGCATGTACATCCTACCACACAGCATTTACATCCTACCACACAGCATTTACATCCTACCACACAGCATGTACATCCTACCACACATCATGTGCATCCTACCACACAGCATTTACATCCTACCACACAGCATTTACATCCTACCACACAGCATTTACATCCTACCACACAGCATTTACATCCTACCACACAGCATTTACATCCTACCACACAGCATGCGCATCCTACCACACAGCATGCGCATCCTACCACACAGCATTTGTATCCTACCACACAGCATTTACATCATACCACACATCATGTGCATCCTACCACACATCATTTGTATCCTACCACACAGCATTTACACCCTACCACACAGCATTTACATCCTACCACACAGCATGTACATCCTACCACACATCATGTGCATCCTACCACACAGCATTTACATCCTACCACCCAGCATTTACACCTTACCACACAAAACACTGGTCATCCACCTACCATGTATTATGGTTACATGATTAGAGAAATCACTTTGTTCGACACTCTGGAGTCTGGTTGTATAAGCAAGACTGTACCACATGTGTGTGCATGAATGTGTGAGTGTGCATGTGCTCTATAGGGGATCGTGGGACTGGACACACACTGCAGAGATCTGATCTGGTTCTGGTGTCAGAGAGTTCCCTGCTCCGGCTAAGAGACTTGAGGCAGGTCTCAGACTGCAGCAGTAATAGTATCACCCATCTCATTCCTGGCATTGCAAATGCTGGAAAGAATGTAGCGATGAAAGTTGTGATTGGCGTAAGCACCGTGAGTGGCATTCTGGGTTTGGTGGTGGTGGGGAGCACAGCACCCAAGGGGTGATGGGCGTACCAGCGATCTGGGCGGAGACGGGCCCAGGCGATGATTTCCGTCTATATGCTTCGTAGGCAGGATAGTCAGGGTACAACATGTGCTTTCCAAATCCCCAAATATATTTGTCCTGGCTCTCATTTACACACTTTTTAACCTCAATAGTTTTTTGTTTTTGTTTTTTACGATCACGGTCCAGTGTAATCGAGGAACAGGCATTATAGCCTGCTAAATATGGGCCCGGAGAGAACACTGAGTTCTTACATCTAGAGTTTTATGTTCGACTCGTGTTACCATGCAGGCTGGTAGCTGCTCTAAAAGAAGACTGGTACAGTTATATAGTGTTGGCAGATGGAGGCAGGTGCGTTATGAAAACACAAACACAAGCCAATAGATTTCCATTGGGAAAGGCTATACTGCTGTACCGTTTATAGCATGACCTGAATCTATAGTCCATAGAAAACTACATACGAGAGAGGGTTGTGTTTGTTTAGAAACTTTATCGGACACTTTTATGGACACAGAAGCCTATAGTCTTGAAGCACGTTCAATGGAGATTCAATGTCACAATCAAAGTCCTTTTTAGTAGAGGACTAGGCTATACATGTCAGCTGTGCATTGTTTGCATGGGTTAACAAGGAAGTTGATTGCTTTTCAATATTCCATCTGAAATGTCTCCCAATCTGTCTGACTGATAGCCTTAAGATGGAGGACAGATAATGTCTCCCCATCTGTTTGACTGATAGCCTTAAGATAAAGGAGAGATAATGTCTCCCCATCTGTCTGACTGATAGCCTTAAGATGGAGGACAGATAATGTCTCCCCATCTGTCTAACTGATAGGCTTAAGATAGAGGAGAGATAATGTCCCTCCATCTGTCTAACTGATAGCTTAAGATAGAGCAGAGATATGTAACTGACTGTGTAACTGACTGGGGAGGAGGAAGAGGACAAGGTGGAAGAGAGGTGCAGGAAGAGGTGGATGAGGAAGATGAGGAAGGGAGGTGGAGGAAGAGATGAGGAGGAGGAGGAAGGGAGGTAGAGGAAGAGGTGGATGAGGAGGAGAGAAGGAAGAGGTGGAGGAGGGTGATGGGTGGTGGAGGAAGAAGTAGAGGAGGGTGAGGGGAGGTGGAGGAAGAAGTGGACGAGGAGGAGGAGGAGAAGGTGGAAGATGAGGGGAGGTGGAGGAAGAGGATGATGAAGAGGAGGATGAAGATGTGGAGGAGGTTGAGTTGTAACAGGAGGAGGACGAGAAGAGTTAGTTACAATGAACTCTGAAATGATAGACTAAGATTATACCTGTATGTATAATACCACAAGCAGTCCTCTTCTTATCTCTCCCATGCAAATGTTACATTGGCCAATGACATCCTGTGTATTTGCGTTAATGAACCTGTAGGAGTGCTGAATGACCAATATTTCAACAGCAATGCAGCTATCCCCCACCCTCCACCTCCCATTCCCCACCCCCACAGGGCTCAATGGGACACCCAGGGAAGGGGGTTGTGGAGGTGGTATGGATGGTTGACCCCTTGGCCTTCTCCATTCCTGTTGACTCAGTGTCATGGGGCCAGCAGGTGGATCAATTCGATGATGAATGCAATGGGGACAGGTGATGTTTTCCTCAGGCAAAACTATGTGTGTGTTTGTGATTCAACATGTATTTAACTAGGCAAGTCAATTAAGACCAAATTCTTATTTACATTGACAGCCTACTGGGGACCAGTGGGTTAACTACCTTGTTCAGGGATTTGATCCAGCAACCTTGCAGTTACTGGCCCAATGCTCTAACCACTAAGCTACCTCACAGCTGTGTGTTAAAAGACTAAAGTTAATTGAAGTTGCGATTTCTCTGTGTCTAATTCCAAAACAATTTGAAATCTTGCTTCAGTGAAATTGAGCCAGTGAGTTTGAACACTCCCATAAATGACAGCACACACAACACAGAGCTCTCATGGTGAACAGGCCCAATTGGTTCAACCGGACATGTATAAATACAATTATATTGGAAAACTAAACAAAGTGAGATAAAAAGTTATATATTTTGCACTCTCCGGGAATTGAAATTGTAAACATCTGGGTTGGCGCCCCCCTTGGGTTGTGCCTTGGCGGAGATCTTTGTGGGCTATACTCAGCCTTGTCTCAGGATGGTAAGTTGGTGGTTGAAGATATCCCTCTAGTGGTGTGGGGGCTGTGCATTGGCAAAGTTGGTGGGGTTATATCCTTCCTGTTTGGCCCTGTCCGGGGGTGTCCTCGGATGGGGCCACAGTGTCTCCTGACCCCTTCTGTCTCAGCCTCCAGTATTTATGCTGCAGTAGTTTATGTGTCGGGGGGCTAGGGTCAGTTTGTTATATCTGGAGTATTTCTCCTGTCCTATTCGGTGTCCTGTGTGAATTTAAGTGTGCTCTCTCTAATTCTCTCTTTCTCTCTTTCTTTCTCTCTCTCGGAGGACCTGATCCCTAGGACCATGCCTCAGGACTACCTGACATGATGACTCTTTGCTGTCCCCAGTCCACCTGGCCGTGCTGCTGCTCCAGTTTCAACTGTTCTGCCTTATTATTATTGGACCATGCTGGTCATTTATAAACATTTGAACATCTTGGCCGTGTTCTGTTATAATCTCCACCCGGCACAGCCAGAAGAGGACTGGCCACCCCACATAGCCTGGTTCCTCTCTAGGTTTCTTCCTAGGTTTTGGCCTTTCTAGGGAATTTTTCCTAGCCACCGTGCTTCTACACCTGCATTGCTTGCTGTTTGGGGTTTTAGGCTGGGTTTCTGTACAGCACTTTGAGATATCAGCTGATGTACGAAGGGCTATATAAATACATTTGATTTGATTTGATTTTGATTTGATTTAAACATATTTGGCTTCTCACTGTGAGAATTACCCGGCACCTGGAACAGAGCCCAGGAAAGAAACTAGCATCAGATACAGTCATTAAAAATATTACTCACATTGATGCACTGGAGCGTTCACTGTGAATACTCTGTTGGTAATCACACACTAGCCTGCTCTGGCTGCCATGTGGGAGCTGAAGTGTGTGTGTGAGTCTGCCCTTATGTCTCCCTTTGAATGTGGAGCTACAGTTCTTCATCTGTGTGTGAGCATGTGCTTTGCTCTGAATTCACCATCCTGCTTGTCTGTTGAGTGGTAACAGACAGACAAATAGACAGACAGACAGACAGACAGACAGACAGACAGACAGACAGACAGACAGACAGACAGACAGACAGACAGACAGACAGACAGACAGACAGACAGACAAATAGACAGATAGACAAATAGACAGACAGACAAATAGACAGACAGACAGACAGACAGACAGACAGACAGAACGACAGACAGACAGACAGACAGACAGACAGACAGACAGACAGACAGACAGACAGACAGACAGACAGACAGACAGACAGACAGACAGACAGACAGACAGACAAATAGACAGACAGACAAATAGAAAGACAGACAGACAGACAGACAGACAGACAGACAGACAGGCGGACAGACAGACAGAACGACAGACAGACAGACAAATAGACAGACAGACAGACAGACAGACAGACAGACAGCAGACAGACAGACAGACAGACAGACGGACGGACAGACAGACAGACGGGCAGACAGACAGGCAGCAGGCAGATGGGTATTATGTGTGTGTGCCAGGTCTTGCGGGGTGGCCAGAGGCACGGCACTGAGGCAGAACTAGCTCTTGGCTGACCCCGAGTCCACCAGGGCTTGTTCACTCACTCACCTCATTAGTTTGACAGGAGCTACCAAACAAATGGAGGGCATCATTGGTTTAAAAAAAAAACTAGCTAATTTTGAGCCCTCCCTGTCAAGCACACTCTGTCCACAAACACAAACCCACACATAAACATTCACACACACACACAGAGAGACAGACACAGAAACACGCACAGAGGACTGTTGATTGTCAAACACACTCTGAACACAAACACAAACCCACACATAAACATTCACACACACACAGAGACAGAGACACAGAAACACGCACAGAGGCACAGAGGATAAGAGCGTCTGCTAAATGACTTAAATGTAAATGTAAACAGAGGCCTGTTGATTGTCAAACACACTCTGTACACAAACACAAATCCACACATAAACATTCACACACACAGAGAGACAGAGACACAGAAACACGCACAGAGGCACAGAGGCCTGTTGATTGTCAAACACACTCTGTACACAAACCCACACATAAACATTCACACAGAGAGACAGAGACACAGAAACACACACAGAGCCATGCATGAGTACACAGACAAACACACAGACACAGACAAACAAACACGGTGATCCAATGCTTCGCTCACATTACTGTACTGACAGTCTAGGGTCAGAGGTGACATCATCACACTGTAGGTTTAAACTTCCTCAAAGCGCTTCATTTCATGATACACTTGCATTTTACAGAGTCGAAGCAGACATTTTAAATGACATCCACCTTTCACGCAGTACATGGTTTATTTAGCTTGAGCACACTGCTAATTTCAATGAACGCATAGCTGCCACTGAAATATTTATATGGAAGTGAACTAACCCAATAAATGAATGATGAGGAGTTGGTTCTTTTCCCTCTCTTTACTTTCTGTGTTTCTGTCTGGTCATGCTTTCTACCTAATGGAAAAATAGATTCTTCCTTAAACAATATCTTATTGTGACTACGTGCAATACCCTAACTGTAAACATGGAGTTACCATGGTATGGACACTAGCAGATTTGGGTTAAAATAGTATTTTAAATCTTTCTAGTTTGATTAAGACTGCCTGAAGTGCAAGATGGCAGTTTTGAGACTATTCTATTGGTTTCATTATGCCAGGCAAGCTCAATCAAGCCCAGATAAAGCCCAGATAAGTATAAATGATTTCCATGATGACTTGAATTCAGCGCTGTTGTGTGTATTCTCATCAAACTGATTGAACTGTTCATGTCTGTAGGGGCATAAAAAAACACGGTGGTGATTAATTTGGTGCAACACCTTGTTTGTAATTCTTGGTGGATTGTGAAACAATTGTGTAATGCAAGTCAAGTTAAAAAAATTTCTACGCACTCTTTTTAATATTTTTCCTAAACCTCAACTTCAAAATACTCTCCTGCAACCCGGCTCACCCAATGTGGTGTGGATCTTTTTTTTTCCTAAAGTATTTCTATTTACCTCCGAACTGGAATACCTCAACTGAAGCTAGCTAGCTACCAGCTATCAGTCAGCTAACCACTGCTAGTGGTCATCAGCTAACCTTTAGGTTGGAAAGCTCTCGCCAGTTTGTACAACGTGTTTCAAACCAGAGCATACCGGACCTATTTTTCTCTCCATATCCCCGGATTCCTATTGCAAACTCTGAACCTTTCCATCTGGATCATCACAGCTAGCTAACCACAACCCGGGATGACTACTCCTGGCTAACGTTTCGGTCCGGGAGCAAGCACCCACTAGCCTGGGGATAGCCCATGCTAGACCCATCTCCCGGCTAGGGCTCCTGGGCTACTCCTGAAGCCCACTCCTCGGCTACAATATCCGGACCCCTTCTACTGCCGATACGGGGCACGGAACCCAGCCGATCCTTCACGACTGGAATACCAACATAATCTGCCCGAGGATCCCAACAGGCCCCTCAGCCGCGACGTCCCCTGAACGTCCCCATCCCGACGTCCCTCTAAGGCCCTTTTGCTAGCTTGCTAGCCCCGGCCAGCTAACTGCTAGCCCCGGCCTGCTAACTGTCTGAAACGCCATGTCCACAGCCAGCCCAACCACTCACTGGACCCATACGATCACTTGGCTATGCATGCCTCTCCCTAATATCAATATGCCTTGTTCATTACTGTCCTGGTTAGTGATTACTGTCTTATGTCACTGTAGAGCCTCTAGCCCTGCTCAATATGCCTTAACCAACCATGTTGTTCCACCTCCAACATATGCAATGACATCACCTGGTTTAAACGTCTCTAGAGACTATATCTCTCTCATTATTACTCAATGCCTAGGTTTGCCTCCAATGTACTGTGTCTGTACATTATGCCTTGGATATATGCTATCATGCCCAGAAACCTGCTCCCTTTGCTCTCTGTTCCCAACGTGCTAGACGGCCAGTTTTTATAGCCTTTAGCCGTGCCCTTATCCTACTTCTCCTCTGTTCCTCTGGTGATGTAGAGGTTAATCCAGGACCTGCAGTGCCTAGCTCCACTTCTTACTCCCCAGGTGCTCTCATTTGTTGACTTCTGTAACTGTAAAAGCCTTGGTTTCATGCATGTTAACATTAGAAGCCTACTTTATTCACTGCTTTAGCACATTCTGCCAACCGTCTTAGCCGTGTCTGAATCCTGGCTTAGGAAAACCACAAAAAATCCTGAAATTTCCATCCCTAACTATAACATGTTCCGCCAAGATAGAACTGCCAAAGGGGGGGGGTTGCAATCTACTGCAGAAATAACCTGCAGAGTGCTATCTTACTATCCAGGTCTGTACCAAAACAATTCAAGCTTCTACTAAAAATTCACCTTTCCAGAAACAAGTATCTCACCTTTGCCGCTTGCTATAGACCACCCTCTGCCCCCAGCTGTGCCCTGGACACCATATGTGAATTGATTGCCCCCCATCTATCTTCTGAGCTTGTGCTGCTAGGTTACCTAAACTGGGACATGCTTAACACCCCGGACGTCCTACAATCTAAGCTTGATGCTCTCAATCTCACACAAATTATCAGTGAACCTACCAGATACAACCCCAAATCCGTAAACACGGGCACCCTCATAGATATCCTCCTAACTAACTCGCCCTCCAAATACACCTCTGCTGTTTTCAACCAAGATCTCAGCGATCACTGCCTCATTGCCTGCATCCGTAATTGGTCTGCGGTCAAACGACCACCCATCATCCCTGTCAAATGCTCCCTAAAACACTTCTGCGAACAGGCCTTTCTAATTGACCTGGCCAGGGTATCCTGGAATGACATTGACTTCATCCCGTCAGTAGAGGATGTCTGGTTACTCTTTAAAAGTTCCTTCCTCACCATCTTAAATAAGAATGCTCCATTTAAAAAATGTAGAACTAGGAATAGATGTAGCCCTTGGTTCACTCCAGACCTGTCTGCCCTTGACCAGCACAAAAACATCCTGTGGCGTTCTGCATTAGCATCGAATAGCTCCCCTGATATGCAACTTTTCAGGGTAGTTAGGAACCAATATACACAGGCAGTTAGGAAAGCTAAGGCTAGCTTTTTCAAACAGAAATTTGCATCCTGTAGTACAAATTTGAAAAAGTTCTGTGACACTGTAAAGTCCATAGAGAATAAGAGCACCTCCTTTCAGCTGCCCACTGCACTGAGGCTAGGAAACATTGTCACTACCGATAAATCCACAATAATTGATAATTTCAAGTAGCATTTTTCTATCGCTGGCCATGCTATCCACCTGGCTACCCCTACCCCGGTCAACAGCCCTGCGCTCCCCACAGCAACTCGCCCAAACCTCCCCAACTTCTCCTTCACCCAAATCCAAATAGCTGATGTTCTGAAAGAGCTGCAAAATCTGGACCCCTACAAATCAGCCGGGCTAGACAATCTGGACCCTCTCTTTCTAAAATTATCTGCCGAAATTATTGCAACCCCTATTACTAGCCTATTCAACCTCTCTTTCGTATCGTCTGAGATTCCCATTGATTGGAAAGTTGCCGTGGTCATCCCCTCTTCAAAGGGGGAGGCACTCTGGACCCAAACTGGTACAGACCTACGTATATCTATTCTACCCTGCCTTTCTAAGGTCTTTGACAGCCAAGTTAACAAACAGATTACTGACATTTTCGAATCTCACTGTACCTTATCCGCTAAGCAATCTGGTTTCAGAGCTGGGTGCACCTCAGCCACGCTCAAGGTCCTAAACGATATCATAACCGGCATCGATAAGAGACATTACTGTGCAGCCGTATTCATCGACCTGGCTAAGGCTTTCGACTCTGTCAATCACAACATTCTTATTGGCAGACTCAACAGCCTTGGTTTCTCAAATGATTGCCTCGCTTGGTTCACCAACTATTTCTCAGATAGAGTTCAGTATGTCAAATCGGAGGGCCTGTTGTCTGGATCTCTGGCAGTCTCTATGGGGGTACCAGAGGGTTCAATTGTCGGGATGACTCTCTTCTCTGTATACAACAATGATGTCGCTCTCGCTGCTGGGGATTCTTTGATCCACCTCTACGCAGACAACACCGTTCTGTATACCTCTGGCCCTTCGTTGGACACTGTGTTAACTAACCTCCAGATGATCTTCAATGCCATACAACTCTCCTTCCGTGGCCTCCAATTGCTCTTAAAAGCAAGTAAAACTAAATGCATGCTCTTCAACCGATCGCTGCCTGCCCCTGCCCGCCCGTCCAGCATCACTACTCTGGACGGTTCTGACCTAGAATATGTGGACAACTACAAATACCTAGGTGTCTGGTTAGACTGTAAAATCTCCTTCCAGACTCACATTAAACATCTCCAATACAAAATGTAATCTAGAATCGGCTTCCTATTTCGCAACAAAGCATCCTTCACTCATGCTGCCAAACGTACCCTCATTAAACTGACCATCATACCGATCCTCGACTTTGGCGATGTCATTTACAAAATATCCTTCAACACTCTACTCAGCAAATTGGATGCAGTCTATCACAGTGCCATCCGTTTTGTCACCAAAGCCTCATATACTACCCACCACTGCGACCTGTATGCACTCGTTGGCTGACACTCACTTCATACTCGGCGCCAAACCCACTGGCTCCAGGTCATCTACAAGTCTCTGCTAGGTAAAGCCCCACCTTATCTCAGCTCACTGGTCACCATAGCGGCACCCACCCATAGCATGCGCTCCAGCAGGTATATCTCACTGGCCACCCCAAAGCTAGTTCTTCCTTTGGCCGCCTATCCTTCCAGTTCTCTGCTGCAAATGACTGGAACAAACTACAAAAAACTCTGAAGCTGGAGACTCTTACCTCCCTCACTAGCTTTAAGCACCAGCTGTCAGAGCAGCTCACAGATCACTGCACCTGTACATAGCTCATCTGTAAATAGCCCATCCAATCTACCTCATCCCCATACTGTATTTATTTTTTTATCTTGCTACTTTGCACACCAGTGCCTCAACTTGCACATTCATCTTCTGCACATCCTACCATTCCAGTGTTTAATTGCTATTGTAACGGCTTTCTTCCGTCAAAGGAGAGGAGGACCAAAATGCAGCGTGGTTAGAGTTCATGGTTTTTAATATGAGAAACTAAACATGAACACATTTACAAAACGTTGCAAAACCCGAAACAGTCCTATTTGGTGCAGCGAACACAAAGACAGGAAACAACCACCCACATTCCCCAACACAAAACAAGCTACCTAAATATGGTTCCCAATCAGAGACAATGACTAACACCTGCCTCTGATTGAGAACCATATCAGGCCATACATAGAATCGGACAAACTAGACACACAACATAGAATACCCACCCAGCTCACGTCCTGACCAACACTAAAACAAGGAACACACAAAAGAACTATGGTCAGAACGTGACAGCTATATTGTAATTACTTTGCCACCATGGCCTATTTATTGCCTTACCTCCCTTATCCTACCTCATTTACAGATGCTATATTTAGATTTTCTACTGTATTATTGACTGTATGTTTGTTAATTCCATGTGTAACTGTGTTGTTGTTGTATGTGTCGCACTGCTTTGCTCTATCTTGGCCAGGTCGCAGTTGCAAATGAGAACTTTTTCAGAACTAGCCTACTTGGTTAAATAAAGGTGAAATATATATATATGTTTTTAACATCCTGACAATGTATTACTCATTGAAGAAATATCCATTGGAACAGCCCCTTAGAAAATTCCATGTTTCCACATAGAAAAACACAAACAGTGATTTGTCTTCTTTCTTACTTTTTGTTGCTTCTTCATCCGTAAAAACCTGGACTTTTCATGCAATAAGAGTGTAAATGTTTATACCTTTTGAGAACTGAATCCCATTATTGTCTCAATACAAACAGACTTACATACGAACAATGGAATATGTCAATCATTCACTTTGAAGAGTCTCAGGTCTGGAGTATATTTTGGTTTGTTTGGTACTTATTTGGTTTCTGCATGATTCCATATGTGTTGTTTCGTGGTTTTGATGTCTTCGCTGTTATTCTACAGTGTGGAAGGTAGTGGAAGTGAAGGGAAACCCTGGAATGAATGGGCGTGTCCAAGCCTTTGACAAGTGCTGTATGTATGTCAAAAGCTTGGACACACAAATTTCTATCAGCATGGTAAATGTGTAACCAGAGGGAAAATAACTCTGGACCACCTATACTCCACACACAGAGACACATCAAAGCTCTCCCTCACCCTCTATTTGGCAAATCTGACCATAATTCCATCCTCCTGATTCCTTCTTACAAGCTCAAATTAAAACAGAAAGCACCAGTGACTAGATAAACAAAATCGTGGTCAGATGAAGCTGTTGCTAAGCTACAAGACTGTTTTTCTAGCACAGACTGAAATATGTTCTGGGATTCCTCCGATGGCATTGAGGAGTACACCACTGTCTTTGGCTTCAAAATAAGTGCATCGAGGACGTCATCCCCACAGTGACAGTATGTACATAACCAAACCAGAAGCCATGGATTACAGGCAGCATCTGCACTGAGCTAAAGGCTAGAGCTGCCACTTTCAAGGAGCGGGACTCGAACCCGGAAGCTTATAAGAAATCCCGCTATAACCTCCAACGAACCATCAAACAGGTAAAGCATCAATACAGGACATAGATTGAGTTGTTGTACACTGGCTCTGATATTCGTCGGATGTGTCAGGGCTTGCAAACTATTACAGGCTACAAAGGGAAGCACAGCCCAGTGACAGACGAGCTAAACTTCTTCTTTGCTCGCTTCAAGGCAAATAACACTGAAACATGCACGAGAGCTCCAGCTGTACTGGAAGATTTTGTGATCACGCTCTCCGCAGTCGATGTGAGTAAGACCTTAAGACAGATCAACATTCACAAGGCCGCAGGGCCAGATGGAGTACCAGGACGTGTACTGGGCGCATGCGCTGACAAACTGGCAAGTGTCTTCACTGACACTTTCAACCTCTCCCTGTCAGAGTCTGTAATATCAACATGTTTTAAGGAGACCACCATAGTGCCTGTGCCCAAGAACACTAAGATAACCTGACAAATGACTACCGACCCGTAGCACTCATGTCTGTAGCCATGAAGTGCTTTGAAAGGCTGGTCATGGCTCACATCCATACCATCATTCCAGAAACCCTAGACCCACTCCAAGTTGCATACCGCCCCAACAGATCTACAGATGATGCAATCTCTATTGCACTCCACACTGCCCTTTCCCTACTGGAGAAAATGAACACCTATGTGAGAATGCTATTCATTGACTACAGCTCAGCGTTCAACACCATAGTACCCTCAAAGCTCATCAATAAGCTAAGGACCCTGGGAATAAACACCTCACTCTGCAACTGGATCCTGGACTTCCTGATGGGCCGCCACCAGGTGGTAAGGGTAGGTGGCAACACATCCGCCACGTTGATCCTCAACACAGGGGGCCCTCAGGGGTGCGTGCTCAGCCACCTCCTGTACTCCCTGTTTACTCAGGACTGCATGGCCAGGCAAGACTCCAACACCATCATTAAACAATGTGCCTGATCACCGACAACAACTAGACAGCCTATATAGAGGAGGTCAGAGACCTGGCCGTAAGGTGCCAGGACAACAACCTCTTCCTCAACGTGATCAAGACAAAGGAGATAATTGTGGACTACATGAAAAAGAGGACCGAGCACACCCCCATTCTTATCCACGGGGCTGCAGTGGAGCAGGTTGAGAACTTTTGGGGTCCACATCACCAACAAACTAGAATGGTCCAAGCACACCAAAAGACTGTTATGAAGCGGGCACGACAAAACCTATACCCCCTCAGGAGACTGAAAAGATTTGGCATGAGTCCTGAGATCCTCAAAAGGTTCTACAGCTGCACCATCGAGAGCATCCTGACTGGTTGCATCACTGCCTGGTTTGGCAACTGCTCGGCCTCTGACCACAAGGCACTACAGAGTGTAGATGCGAACGGCCCAGTGCATCACTGGTGCCAAGCTTCCTGCCATCTAGGACCTCTATTCCAGGCGGTGTAAGAGCACCAGCTGCTCCGGAAGACTGTGTGATCACGATCTCCGCAGCCGATCAACATTCACAAGGCCGCGGATTACCTGGAAGTGTACTGCGGTGTCAGAGGAAGGGCCCTAGAAATTGCCAAAGACTCCATCCACCCTAGTCATAGACTGTTCTCTCTGCTACCGCAGGGCAAGTGGTACCGGAGCGCCACGTCTAGGTCCAAGAGGCTTCTAAACAGCTTCTACCCCCAAGCCATAAGACTCCTGTACATCTCATCAAATGGCTACCCGGACTATTTGCATTACCACACCCCCCCCCCCCCCCCCTCACCACACCACTGCCACTCTCTGTTCTCATCTATGCATAGTCACTTTAATAACTCTACCTACATGTACATACTACCTCAACTAACCGGTGCCCCCGCACATTGATTCTTTACTGACACCCCCCTGTATATAGCCTGCACATTGACTCTGTACCGGCACCCCCCTGTATATGGCCTGCACATTGACTCTGTACCATTTACATGACATTTACATTTACATTTAAGTCATTTAGCAGACGCTCTTATCCAGAGCGACTTACAAATTGGTGCATTCACCTTATGACATCCATTGGAACAGTAGTGCATCTAAATCTTTTAAGGGGGGGTGAGAGGGATTACTTTATCCTATCCTAGGTATTCCTTAAAGAGGTGGGGTTTCAGGTGTCTCCGGAAGGTGGTGATTGACTCCGCTGTCCTGGCGTCGTGAGGGAGTTTGTTCCACCATTGGGGGGCCAGAGCAGCGAACAGTTTTGACTGGGCTGAGCGAGAACTGTACTTCCTCAGTGGTAGGGAGGCGAGCAGGCCAGAGGTGGATGAACGCAGTGCCCTTGTTTGGGTGTAGGGCCTGATCAGAGCCTGGAGGTACTGAGGTGCCGTTCCCCTCACAGCTCCGTAGGCAAACACCATGGTCTTGTAGCGGATGCGAGCTTCAACTGGAAGCCAGTGGAGAGAGCGGAGGAGCGGGGTGACGTGAGAGAACTTGGGAAGGTTGAACACCAGACGGGCTGCGGCGTTCTGGATGAGTTGTAGGGGTTTAATGGCACAGGCAGGGAGCCCAGCCAACAGCGAGTTGCAGTAATCCAGACGGGAGATGACAAGTGCCTGGATTAGGACCTGCGCCGCTTCCTGTGTGAGGCAGGGTCGTACTCTACGGATGTTGTAGAGCATGAACCTACAGGAACGGGCCACCGCCTTGATGTTAGTTGAGAACAGGGTGTTGTCCAGGATCACGCCAAGGTTCTTAGCGCTCTGGGAGGAGGACACAATGGAGTTGTCAACCGTGATGGCGAGATCATGGAACGGGCAGTCCTTCCCCGGAACGGGCAGTCCTTCCCCGGCACCCCCCTGTATATAGCCTGCACATTGACTCTGTACCGGCACCCCCCTGTATATAGCCTGCACATCGACGCTGTACCGGCACCCCCCTGTATATATCCTCCACATTGACTCTGTATCGGCACCCCCTGTATATATCCTCCACATTGACTCTGTACCGGCACCCCTGTATATATCCTCCACATTGACTCTGTACCGGCACCCCCTGTATATATCCTCCACATTGACTCTGTACCGGCACCCCCTGTATATATCCTCCACATTGACTCTGTACCGGCACCCCCTGTATATATCCTCCACATTGACTCTGTACCGGCACCCCCTGTATATATCCTCCACATTGACTCTGTACCGGCACCCCCTGTATATATCCTCCACATTGACTCTGTACCGGCACCCCCTGTATATATCCTCCACATTGACTCTGTACCGGCACCCCCTGTATATATCCTCCACATTGACTCTGTACCGGCACCCCCTGTATATATCCTCCACATTGACTCTGTACCGGCACCCCCTGTATATATCCTCCACATTGACTCTGTACCGGCACCCCCTGTATATATCCTCCACATTGACTCTGTACCGGCACCCCCTGTATATATCCTCCACATTGACTCTGTACCGGCACCCCTGTATATATCCTCCACATTGACTCTGTACCGGCACCCCCTGTATATATCCTCCACATTGACTCTGTACCGGCACCCCCCTGTATATATCCTCCACATTGACTCTGTACCGGCACCCCCTGTATATATCCTCCACATTGACTCTGTACCGGCACCCCCTGTATATATCCTCCACATTGACTCTGTACCGGCACCCCCTGTATATATCCTCCACATTGACTCTGTACCGGCACCCCTGTATATATCCTCCACATTGACTCTGTACCGGCACCCCCTGTATATATCCTCCACATTGACTCTGTACCGGCACCCCCTGTATATATCCTCCACATTGACTCTGTACCGGCACCCCTGTATATATCCTCCACATTGACTCTGTACCGGCACCCCTGTATATATCCTTCACATTGACTCTGTACCGGCACCCCCTGTATATATCCTCCACATTGACTCTGTACCGGCACCCCCTGTATATATCCTCCACATTGACTCTGTACCGGCACCCCTGTATATATCCTCCACATTGACTCTGTACCGGCACCCCTGTATATATCCTCCACATTGACTCTGTACCGGCACCCCCTGTATATATCCTCCACATTGACTCTGTACCGGCACCCCCTGTATATAGCCTCCACATTGACTCTGTACCGGTACCCCCTGTATATATCCTCCACATTGACTCTGTACCGGTACCCCCTGTATATATCCTCCACATTGACTCTGTACCGGCACCCCTGTATATATCCTCCACATTGACTCTGTACCGGCACCCCCTGTATATATCCTCCACATTGACTCTGTACCGGTACCCCTGTATATATCCTCCACATTGACTCTGTACCGGCACCCCCTGTATATATCCTCCACATTGACTCTGTACCGGCACCCCCTGTATATATCCTCCACATTGACTCTGTACCGGTACCCCTGTATATATCCTCCACATTGACTCTGTACCGGCACCCCCTGTATATATCCTCCACATTGACTCTGTACCGGTACCCCTGTATATATCCTCCACATTGACTCTGTACCGGCACCCCCTGTATATATCCTCCACATTGACTCTGTACCGGCACCCCCTGTATATATCCTCCACATTGACTCTGTACCGCACCCCCTGTATATATCCTCCACATTGACTCTGTACCGGCACCCCCTGTATATATCCTCCACATTGACTCTGTACCGCACCCCCTGTATATATCCTCCACATTGACTCTGTACCGGCACCCCCTGTATATATCCTCCACATTGACTCTGTACCGGCACCCCCTGTATATATCCTCCACATTGACTCTGTACCGGCACCCCCTGTATATATCCTCCACATTGACTCTGTACCGGTACCCCCTGTATATATCCTCCACATTGACTCTGTACCGGCACCCCTGTATATATCCTCCACATTGACTCTGTACCGGTACCCCTGTATATATCCTCCACATTGACTCTGTACCGGCACCCCCTGTATATATCCTCCACATTGACTCTGTACCGGTACCCCTGTATATATCCTCCACATTGACTCTGTACCGGTACCCCTGTATATATCCTCCACATTGACTCTGTACCGGCACCCCCTGTATATAGCCTCCACATTGACTCTGTACCGGCACCCCCTGTATATATCCTCCACATTGACTCTGTACCGGCACCCCCTGTATATATCCTCCACATTGACTCTGTACCGGCACCCCCTGTATATATCCTCCACATTGACTCTGTACCGGCACCCCTGTATATATCCTCCACATTGACTCTGTACCGGCACCCCTGTATATATCCTCCACATTGACTCTGTACCGGCACCCCCTGTATATATCCTCCACATTGACTCTGTACCGGCACCCCCTGTATATATCCTCCACATTGACTCTGTACCGGCACCCCCCTGTATATATCCTCCACATTGACTCTGTACCGGTACCCCCTGTATATATCCTCCACATTGACTCTGTACCGGCACCCCCTGTATATATCCTCCACATTGACTCTGTACAGGTACCCCCTGTATATATCCTCCACATTGACTCTGTACCGGCACCCCCTGTATATATCCTCCACATTGACTCTGTACAGGTACCCCCTGTATATATCCTCCACATTGACTCTGTACAGGTACCCCCTGTATATATCCTCCACATTGACTCTGTACAGGTACCCCCTGTATATATCCTCCACATTGACTCTGTACCGGCACCCCCTGTATATAGCCTCCACATTGACTCTGTACCAGTACCCCCTGTATATAGCCTCCACATTGACTCTGTACCGGCACCCCCTGTATATATCCTCCACATTGACTCTGTACCGGCACCCCCTGTATATAGCCTCCACATTGACTCTGTACCGGCACCCCTGTATATATCCTCCACATTGACTCTGTACAGGTACCCCTGTATATATCCTCCACATTGACTCTGTACCGGCACCCCTGTATATATCCTCCACATTGACTCTGTACCGGCACCCCCTGTATATATCCTCCACATTGACTCTGTACCGGTACCCCTGTATATATCCTCCACATTGACTCTGTACCGGCACCCCCTGTATATATCCTCCACATTGACTCTGTACAGGTACCCCTGTATATATCCTCCACATTGACTCTGTACCAGCACCCCTGTATATATCCTCCACATTGACTCTGTACAGGTACCCCTGTATATATCCTCCACATTGACTCTGTACAGGTACCCCTGTATATATCCTCCACATTGACTCTGTACAGGTACCCCTGTATATATCCTCCACATTGACTCTGTACCGGCACCCCTGTATATAGCCTCCACATTGACTCTGTACCAGTACCCCTGTATATAGCCTCCACATTGACTCTGTACCAGCACCCCTGTATATATCCTCCACATTGACTCTGTACCGGCACCCCTGTATATAGCCTCCACATTGACTCTGTACCAGCACCCCCTGTATATATCCTCCACATTGACTCTGTACAGGTACCCCTGTATATATCCTCCACATTGACTCTGTACCGGCACCCCTGTATATAGCCTCCACATTGACTCTGTACCAGTACCCCTGTATATATCCTCCACATTGACTGTACCAGGCACCCCTGTATATATCCTCCACATTGACTCTGTACCGGCACCCCTGTATATATCCTCCACATTGACTCTGTACCGGTACCCCCTGTATATATCCTCCACATTGACTCTGTACCAGGCACCCCTGTATATATCCTCCACATTGACTCTGTACCGGCACCCCCTGTATATAGCCTCCACATTGACTCTGTACCAGTACCCCTGTATATATCCTCCACATTGACTCTGTACAGGTACCCCTGTATATATCCTCCACATTGACTCTGTACAGGTACCCCTGTATATATCCTCCACATTGACTCTGTACAGGTACCCCTGTATATATCCTCCACATTGACTCTGTACCGGCACCCCTGTATATAGCCTCCACATTGACTCTGTACCAGTACCCCCTGTATATAGCCTCCACATTGACTCTGTACCGGCACCCCCTGTATATATCCTCCACATTGACTCTGTACCGGCACCCCTGTATATAGCCTCCACATTGACTCTGTACCGGCACCCCTGTATATATCCTCCACATTGACTCTGTACAGGTACCCCTGTATATATCCTCCACATTGACTCTGTACCGGCACCCCTGTATATAGCCTCCACATTGACTCTGTACCAGTACCCCTGTATATATCCTCCACATTGACTCTGTACCGGCACCCCTGTATATATCCTCCACATTGACTCTGTACCGGCACCCCTGTATATATCCTCCACATTGACTCTGTACCGGTACCCCCTGTATATATCCTCCACATTGACTCTGTACCGGCACCCCCTGTATATATCCTCCACATTGACTCTGTACCGGCACCCCCCTGTATATAGCCTCCACATTGACTCTGTACCAGTACCCCCTGTATATATCCTCCACATTGACTCTGTACCGGCACCCCCTGTATATAGCCTCCACATTGACTCTGTACCGGCACCCCTGTATATATCCTCCACATTGACTCTGTACCGGCACCCCTGTATATATCCTCCACATTGACTCTGTACCGGCACCCCCTGTATATAGCCTCCACATTGACTCTGTACCGGCACCCCTGAATATCCTCCACATTGACTCTGTACCGGCACCCCTGTATATATCCTCCACATTGACTCTGTACCGGCACCCCCTGTATATATCCTCCACATTGACTCTGTACCGGCACCCCCTGAATATATCCTCCACATTGACTCTGTACCGGCACCCCCTGTATATATCCTCCACATTGACTCTGTACCGGCACCCCCTGAATATATCCTCCACATTGACTCTGTACCGGCACCCCTGTATATATCCTCCACATTGACTCTGTACCGGCACCCCTGAATATATCCTCCACATTGACTCTGTACCGGCACCCCTGTATATATCCTCCACATTGACTCTGTACCGGCACCCCCTGAATATATCCTCCACATTGACTCTGTACCGGCACCCCTGTATATATCCTCCACATTGACTCTGTACCGGCACCCCCTGTATATAGCCTCCACATTGACTCTGTACCGGCACCCCCTGTATATATCCTCCACATTGACTCTGTATCGGCACCCCCTGTATATATCCTCCACATTGACTCTGTACCGGCACCCCCTGAATATATCCTCCACATTGACTCTGTACCGGCACCCCCTGTATATATCCTCCACATTGACTCTGTACCGGCACCCCCTGAATATAGCCTCCACATTGACTCTGTACCGGCACCCCCTGTATATATCCTCCACATTGACTCTGTACCGGCACCCCCTGTATATATCCTCCACATTGACTCTGTACCGGCACCCCCTGTATATATCCTCCACATTGACTCTGTACCGGCACCCCTGTATATATCCTCCACATTGACTCTGTACCGGCACCCCCTGTATATATCCTCCACATTGACTCTGTACCGGCACCCCTGTATATATCCTCCACATTGACTCTGTACAGGCACCCCCCTGTATATATCCTCCACATTGACTCTGTACCGCACCCCTGAATATACCCCTGTATATATCCTCCACATTGACTCTGTACCGGCACCCCTGTATATAGCCTCCACATTGACTCTGTACCGGCACCCCTGTATATATCCTCCACATTGACTCTGTACCGGCACCCCCCTGTATATATCCTCCACATTGACTCTGTACCGGCACCCCCTGTATATATCCTCCACATTGACTCTGTACCGGCACCCCCTGTAGATATTGTTATTTTTTTTTTACTGCTGCTGTGTTTGTTACTTTCATCTCTTATTCGTATCCGTATATATATTTTAAACTGCACTGTTGGTTAGGGGCTCCTAAATCAGCATTTCACTGTAAGGTCTACACCTGTTTTATCCGGCGCATGTGACTAGTAAAATTTGATTTGATTCTCCAGGTCCTCAACTAGTCTAAATCAGAACAACAATTTTCAGCTGTGCTAACATAATTGCAAAAGGATTTTCTAATGATCAATTAGCCTTTTAAAATGATAAACTTGGATTAGCTAACACAACGTGCCATTGGAACACAGGAGTGATGGTTGCTGATAATAGAATAGCTGTTTTTTACCTGCTATACTGGGGTGTTGGGAGAACAGCTGTTTTTTACTTGCTATACTGGGGTGTTGGGAGAACAGCTGTTTTTTACCTGCTATACTGGGGTGTTGGGAGAACAGCTGTTTTTCACCTGCTATATTGGGGTGTTGGGAGAACAGCTGTTTTTTACCTGCTATACTGGGGTGTTGGGAGAACAGCTGTTTTTCACCTGCTATATTGGGGTGTTGGGAGAACAACTCTTTTTTACCTGCTATACTGGGGTGTTGGGAGAACAGCTGTTTTTTACCTGCTATACTGGGGTGTTGGGAGAACAGCTGTTTTTTACTTGCTATACTGGGGTGTTGGGAGAACAGCTGTTTTTTACCTGCTATACTGGGGTGTTGGGAGAACAGCTGTTTTTTACCTGCTATACTGGGGTGTTGGGAGAACAGCTGTTTTTTACCTGCTATACTGGGGTGTTGGGAGAACAGCTGTTTTTTACCTGCTGTACTGGGGTGTTGGGAGAACAGCTGTTTTTTACCTGCTATACTGGGGTGTTGGGAGAACAGCTGTTTTTTACCTGCTATACTGGGGTGTTGGGAGAATAGCTGTTCCTTGTTCATCACTGACCTTAGCTACGGATCCACGTCCTGGTTCATCCCTGATCCTAGCCTCACACCACAGGCAGATGTTCTGTGTTATTGTACGGCACAGGTTAGCCAGCTAGCTGAGGTGTTTTGGGCAGAGATGGCACTATATTTCTGGCCTGTTTCAGGCCTTGTTTCTGTGCAGTGGGTTATGAAATGTGCCAGAAGGGGTGTTAAAGAGGTGCCAGCCAGGCAGGGGAGTAGGAGGGCAGGGGTAGAGTGGGAGGTGGTGATGGTGGTTTGTTGTGTGTGTGTGTGAGCGTGAGCGTGCGTGTGTGAGAGGTGGTGTAGGGGTTGGACTAGGGGTGTTAAAGAGGTGCCAGCCAGGCAGGAGAGTAGGAGGGCAGGGGTAGAGTGGGAGGTGGTGATGGTGGTTTGTTGTGTGTGTGTGTGTGTGTGTGTGTGTGTGTGTGTGTGTGTGTGTGTGTGTGTGTGTGTGTGTGTGTGTGTGTGTGTGTGTGTGTGTGTGTGTGTGTGTGTGAGAGAGAGAGGTGGTGTAGGGGTTGGACTAGGGGTGTGGTGAAGTGCAGGTTTGAAATGTTTTTCAGGGGCTTGGCCCGAGGCTGCATGTCTGGCGGATTTGGCCAGGTGAGCATCTAGAATGTGTGGGCGGGCGTGCTGGGAGCCAGAGGGTCGATGGAGCGCGGAGGAAAACAAACGGTGTCATGGAACAGGCAGAGGGCTCTTGAAAGGCTGGTGAGAGAGATGGAGGGAGAGAGAAAGAGAGAGAGAGAGACACAGAGAGAGAGATATAGAGAGAGAGATTCAGAGAGAGAGAGAACATTAGCCAGATGCAGTCCTGCAGGCCCCTTGCAGTCGAAGACTTTAAACATGTTCTCTCTGTGTGTATCTGAGCCAGCTTAAAGTAATAATGTGAATGTGAGATAGGTCATCTTGACAGAATTTAATCATTTCATAATTAAAAAATGTCATACAGTTTGGAGGCAGTCGGGCTCTCCCCCAAGTGTAACAGTTATCAGATAACCAGATGCTGATAAAACACAAGCCCAAACAGTCCTCCACACACACACACACACACACACACACACACACACACACACACACACACACACACACACACACACACACACACACACACACAAACAATACTGTCACATCCATTCTCCCTGCCCCAGATATACCGCACATGCATCCAGTGTTGACCGGCTACACGGTAGGGTTATTTAACACATGGCCATGTCAAGAAACTCTTATTTTTTCAGCTGATGACGTTGATCCATGCTAAATCATTTCAAAGCATGCAATGGGCGTACCGCGGTCTCGACTGGTGCATATTAATGTATTTTTAGCTTGTGGGAGCCTGCGGTTAAAAAAAACTGAGGCGGCTCCGGCCATCCTCTTGATAAAAATACATGAAATATGATGTGTCCCTAATGCAAAACATACAGGCTGTCCCTCTGTACACTCTCTTGCAGGGGAGAGAGAGTAAAAAACATCTTCAGTCTTTAAAACACAAACCCCTATTGATCCCTTCAACTTGGATCTCCAGTGAACTGCATTGAATATAACCTGGGGTTCAATCTGCAGGCCACATAGTATTTATTGAGTCACATCTGCAATTGTCATCAATGCTGAGTCGGCCCGGCGGAGCGAGAGAGGGAGACGGAATGGGAAAATGACTTGTGGATGTGTAATGAGGGTTAAGAGGAAGAGTTAAGTCTTAGTAATATATTTGCTTTTTCCTCTGTGGTTCCCTTCCTGAAACATCCCAGGTCCTAGGAGTTGGCCCAAATCTGGAAGCGTCTCTCATGTCCACTGGTCATGTGATTCCAGGCTACAGAGAAGAAATGGGGTACACAAACATGCTGAAAGTGGCTCAGAGTACAAACCTCTTTGTTTATATTTGCCGTGTACATTGTCAGACATTTCCGATTGTTATTAACATTGCTTTTAGATGTATTTATTTATTTGATCATGAACTTGTGATTGGAATTTCCCAAAGAAGAGCGCCGAAAAGCAAGATTATGAAGTAGTAGAGGGAAGGAAGATCATGCTGTTACACCACTGGAATGAATAGACATAATGACGGTCCTTGTTAAACATATTTGTCATTTCACTGAAGACATCCATAAGTAACCATTGTCCAGAACTGTATGACTGCTTTCAGGAGTCAGGAGACAAACTGGAAGCCAGGCAAACAGAGCTTAACCACACTCCAATATCAGTTTGACAGCAAGCCTGAGGGAATCCCCTCCTGGATCTTCGGATGGGACAGACGAGCTACAGTAGCTTTCTAAACAAGCAGGCAGGCGTGGCCTTGGCTGGTTCTGACCTTGTAAACGACAGCCCTGGACTCTTCGGAGATGTGTCACGTCGAGCTCCAGCAGAGGCTCCAGCCTTACTGGGCCAACTTTCTGTCAGCAGGAGCCAGGTTATGAGGACTGAGTCCGGAACCCTCTGGTCACCTCTCTGAGCCTCGCCTGGGACTCCCGGGACCTCCCTGGACAGTCAAGTGTGTGTGTGTGTGTGTGTGTGTGTGTGTGTGTGTGTGTGTGTGTTGGTAGGTAAGTAGTCCAAGCAGAAACACACGTATATTGGTTTATCACACGCTATACAGTATTGTGTTCATGTGCTGTTGATGAACCATACGTGTCATATTGTACATTGGGTTTCCCTGACTGTGAAGGGGATCAGTGGTTAGCTGTGAGGGGAAGATAGACGACTCTTGGGTGTTATCAACTCAGGGAATGTTTCCATCATTCTGTCAGATGCTTCTCAGCCAAGTCCACTGCTATTCCTTCCAACGTAATAATCCTTTAAGCATGAAAAAGAGAAAACTTGCGCTCTCATTACAGAAAGTGTTATGGTTCCAATTACGTAAAACAGCAACATTTAATCATCTGCGGCGGCGGCGTCAGCAGCATTGCAGTCTCTGGAGACCATAGATTTCCTTGTGCCTTTGGGGTTAGGTCTTAACGTCCAATCCACGAGAGGCAGATTCGGCCAGCCTGGCTGTGGTGGATGTTACAGCGGTGTCCTGTTGTTCTTTCTTCTTCGCTCTCTTTGCGTCACGGTGTTGAGCCAGGGGTATCATCAGCAGCCCGCTGCAAAGTGCCCGCTGCCAGTGAAGGTTGTCTTTCGGGATGTGTCCGTCATCCACGCCACAGACATGACCCAGCCAGTGAAGGTTGTCGTTCGGGATGTGTCCGTCATCCACGCCACAGACATGACCCAGCCAGTGGATATTGTCGTTCGGGATGTGTCCGTCATCCACGCCACAGACATGACCCAGCCAGTGAAGGTTGTCGTTCGGGATGTGTCCGTCATCCACGCCACAGACATGACCCAGCCAGTGAAGGTTGTCTTTCGGGATGTGTCCGTCATCCACGCCACAGACATGACCCAACCAGTGAAGGTTGTCGTTCGGGATGTGTCCGTCATCCACGCCACAGACATGACCCAGCCAGTGGATATTGTCGTTCGGGATGTGTCCGTCATCCACGCCACAGACATTACCCAGCCAGTGAAGGTTGTCGTTCGGGATGTGTCCGTCATCCACGCCACAGACATGACCCAGCCAGTGGAGATTGTCGTTCGGGATGTGTCCGTCATCCACGCCACAGACATGACCCAGCCAGTGGAGATTGGCGTTCGGGATGTGTCCGTGATCCACGCCACAGACATGACCCAGCCAGTGAAGGTTGTCGTTCGGGATGTGTCCGTCATCCACGCCACAGACATGACCCAGCCAGTGAAGGTTGTCGTTCGGGATGTGTCCGTCATCCACGCCACAGACATGACCCAGCCAGTGAAGGTTGTCGTTCGGGATGTGTCCGTCATCCACGCCACAGACATGACCCAGCCAGTGGAGATTGTCGTTCGGGATGTGTCCGTCATCCACGCCACAGACATGACCCAGCCAGTGGAGATTGTCGTTCGGGATGTGTCCGTCATCCACGCCACAGACATGACCCAGCCAGTGGAGAAGTCGCTGCCTCAGGACACAATACATACTGGGTAGCTGTGCTCTCTATATTTGCCTAAGCCAACACATCTTAACAAACATCTACGATTAAATTGTTCATTATGAAATGTTGCTCTCACATAGTTGGAATGAAGACAGTTGGAACCAGAACATATGTATTCTAAAACAGTTGACAGACAACAAATGCAAAAAGATCACAGTCAAGCTCCTTCTGTCAATGTCTGTTGGACGTTAGTTCATGTTCAGGATGCATGTATACATGTGCCTCCTCTCAAATGTATATATGTGTCTTTGCGAGGATGACAAGAAGTACATTTCTCCTCAAGCATCGCACGGTTCAGTACATACCACTGTATTAGGTTTCTATACAGTAGTGGGTTTAGTTTTTTTGCTCCGCGGCCATGTTCGCATGATCATATACTCAAATATCAAAAGTAAATGTAATTGCTCAAATATAATTAAAGTATCAAAAGTAAGAGTAAAATAATAAATCATTTCTAATTACGTATATTAAGCAAACTAGACAGCATATATATATATTTCTACATTTACAGATAGCCAACTGTAACGGTTCTCTAGGTGTGGTGGAGAGTCGGACCAAACTGCAGCGTGTCGATTGCGATCCATGTTTATTTAAACAAACGTAAACACGACTAAACACGAACACTACAAAACAATAAACGAAACGAAAACCGAAAACAGCCTATACTTGTGTCAACTAACATCAAACAAGGACATCAAGACACTCAGGACAATCACCCACGACAAACTCAAAGAATATGGCTGCCTAAATATGGTTCCCAATCAGAGACAACGATAAACACCTGCCTCTGATTGAGAACCACTCCAGACAGCCATAGACTTTGCTAGATAACCCCACTAGCTACAATCCCAATACATACACACCAAAACCCCCAGACAAAACACACCACAATACAAAAACCCCATGCCACATCCTGGCCTGACCCAATACATAAAGATAAACACAAAATACGTAGACCAGGGTGTGACACCAACACTCAGACATAATTTACAAATGAAGCATGTGTGTTTATTGAGTCTGTCAGATCAGAGGCAGTAGCGATGACCAGGGATGTTCGCTTGATAACTGCGGGAATTGGACGATTTTCCTGTCATGTTAAGCATTCAAAATGTAACAAGTACTTCACCGTATCAGGGAAAATGTATGGAGTAAAACATACTTTATTTTCTTTACTAATGTAGTGAAGTAAAAGTGGTCAAAAATATAAATAGCCAAGTAAAGTACAGATACCCAAAAACCACTGGGTGTAATGCAATTTTCATGTGTCTGTCAAGCTAGTTACCAAGTTATCAAAGAATGCAATGAAGGGAACTTGGGGAAGGGACACATTTACTACAGCCAATGAAGGGAACTTGGGGAAGGGACACATTTACTACAGCCAATGAAGGGAACTTGGGGAAGGGACACATTTACTACAGCCAATGAAGGGAACTTGGGGAAGGGACACATTTACTACAGCCAATGAAGGGAACTTGGGGAAGGGACACATTTACTACAGCCAATGAAGGGAACTTGGGGAAGGGACACATTTACTACAGCCAATGAAGGGAACTTGGGGAAGGGACACATTTACATTTAAGTCATTTAGCAGACGCTCTTATCCAGAGCGACTTACAAATTGGTGCGTTCACCTTAAGACATCCAGTGGAACAGCCACTTTACAATAGTGCATCTAAATCTTTTAAGGGGGGTGAGAAGGATTACTTTATCCTATCCTAGGTATTCCTGAAAGAGGTGGGGTTTCAGGTGTCTCCGGAAGGTGGTGATTGACTCCGCTGTCCTGGCATCGTGAGGGAGTTTGTTCCACCATTGGGGGGCCAGAGCAGCGAACAGTTTTGACTGGGCTGCGCGGGAACTGTACTTCCTCAGTGGTAGGGAGGCGAGCAGGCCAGAGGTGGATGAACGCAGTGCCCTTGTTTGGGTGTAGGGCCTGATCAGAGCCTGGAGGTACTGAGGTGCCGTTCCCCTCACAGCTCCGTAGAGAAGCACCATGGTCTTGTAGCGGATGCGAGCTTCAACTGGAAGCCAGTGGAGAGAGCGGAGGAGCGGGGTGACGTGAGAGAACTTGGGAAGGTTGAACACCAGACGGGCTGCGGCGTTCTGGATGAGTTGTAGGGGTTTAATGGCACAGGCAGGGAGCCCAGCCAACAGCGAGTTGCAGTAATCCAGACGGGAGATGACAAGTGCCTGGATTAGGACCTGCGCTGCTTCCTGTGTGAGGCAGGGTCGTACTCTGCGGATGTTGTAGAGCATGAACCTACAAGAACGGGCCACCGCCTTGATGTTAGTTGAGAACGACAGGGTGTTGTCCAGGATCACGCCAAGGTTCTTAGCGCTCTGGGAGGAGGACACAATGGAGTTGTCAACCGTGATGGCGAGATCATGGAACGGGCAGTCCTTCCCGGGAGGAAGAGCAGCTCCGTCTTGCCGAGGTTCAGCTTGAGGTGGTGATCCGTCATCCACACTGATATGTCTGCCAGACATGCAGAGATGCGATTCGCCACCTGGTCATCAGAAGGGGGAAAGGAGAAGATTAATTGTGTGTCGTCTGCATAGCAATGATAGGAGAGACCATGTGAGGTTATGACAGAGCCAAGTGACTTGGTGTATAGCGAGAATAGGAGAGGGCCTAGAACAGAGCCCTGGGGACGCCAGTGGTGAGAGCGCGTGGTGAGGAGACAGATTCTCGCCACGCCACCTGGTAGGAGCGACCTGTCAGGTAGGACGCAATCCAAGCGTGGGCCGCGCCGGAGATGCCCAACTCGGAGAGGGTGGAGAGGAGGATCTGATGGTTCACAGTATCGAAGGCAGCCGATAGGTCTAGAAGGATGAGAGCAGAGGAGAGAGAGTTAGCTTTAGCAGTGCGGAGGGCCTCCGTGATACAGAGAAGAGCAGTCTCAGTTGAATGACTAGTCTTGAAACCTGACTGATTTGGATCAAGAAGGTCATTCTGAGAGAGATAGCGGGAGAGCTGGCCAAGGACGGCACGTTCAAGAGTTTTGGAGAGAAAAGAAAGAAGGGATACTGGTCTGTAGTTGTTGACATCGGAGGGATCGAGTGTAGGTTTTTTCAGAAGGGGTGCAACTCTCGCTCTCTTGAAGACAGAAGGGACGTAGCCAGCGGTCAGGGATGAGTTGATGAGCGAGGTGAGGTAAGGGAGAAGGTCTCCGGAAATGGTCTGGAGAAGAGAGGAGGGAATAGGGTCAAGCGGGCAGGTTGTTGGGCGGCCGGCCGTCACAAGACGCGAGATTTCATCTGGAGAGAGAGGGGAGAAAGAGGTCAGAGCACAGGGTAGGGCAGTGTGAGCAGAACCAGCGGTGTCGTTTGACTTAGCAAACGAGGATCGGATGTCGTCGACCTTCTTTTCAAAATGGTTGACGAAGTCATCTGCAGAGAGGGAGGAGGGGGGGGAGGGGGAGGAGGATTCAGGAGGGAGGAGAAGGTGGCAAAGAGCTTCCTAGGGTTAGAGGCAGATGCTTGGACCTTAGAGTGGTAGAACGTGGCTTTAGCAGCAGAGACAAAAGAGGAAAATGTAGAGAGGAGGGAGTGAAAGGATGCCAGGTCCGCAGGGAGGCGAGTTTTCCTCCATTTACTACAGCCAATGAAGGGAACTTGGGGAAGGGACACATTTACTACAGCCAATGAAGGGAACTTGGGGAAGGGACACATTTACTACAGCCAATGAAGGGAACTTGGGGAAGGGACACATTTACTACAGCCAATGAAGGGAACTTGGGGAAGGGACACATTTACTACAGCCAATGAAGGGAACTTGGGGAAGGGACACATTTACTACAGCCAATGAGTAATGTTCTGAATTGTAAAAGCACATAGCTCTTATGATTTTTATTATTACCATGTATCTGCACTTAATTTTAACCACATAAAATGGTTATTTATGTACAGCCAAACCCCACAAAAATGCACATTTTAATATATTACATGTGTTTTCATAGAAAAGTTGAGAGAATGATTTTGGAAGGTGTTCATCATGCTTTTCGTGAGGTGTCAAAGTGCCTTACATTGTTGCTCATTGAACTCATTTTATTCAACACCAATGTAACACCCACCAGAGTTTCTTCAAAACCCTTTCTGGCAGCAACTAGATACTCTGAGGGGGCCAACTTCCCATCTGGCCCAATACTGCTTTATTTCAGACAAAACCTAGCAGATAGATGGAAGCTGTTGAGACTTCTGGCAGAAGAGAGAAACTTTTCAAATTTGAGATTAGAGGAATAGATACCGACTGGAATTAGGTTTTAATCAATCAGCTTTCTGGATAAGACCCACCCGTTGTATAATGTATAATAAACTATTATCACTGGAAACATCAACCATTTACATCATGTTTCCATTGCTTGTACTGAGCAGATTCCATCTGTTGCGACATACTTTGATCAGTGAAATACTTTACTGAGGTGAGATGAAATAAATATTTTCATCAAGCTTCAATGAAATTAAATGTTGAAATAAAATATGAATGTAGGGATATACAGTTGAAGTCAGAAGTTTGCATACACTTAGGTTGGAATCATTAAAACTCATTTTTCAAACACTCCACAAATTTCTTGTTAACAAACTATAGTTTTGGCAAGTCGGTTAGGACATCTACTTTGTACATGACACAAATAATTTATCCAATAATTGTTTAGACAGATTATTTCACTGTATCACAATTCCAGTGGGTCAGAAGTTTACATACACAGCTTGGAAAATTCCAGAAAATGATGTCATAGCTTTAGAAGCTTCTAATTGGCTTATTGACATCATTTGAGTCAATTGAAGGTGTACCTGTAGATGTATTTCAAGGCCTACCTTCAAACTCAGTGCCTCTTTGCTTGACATCATGGGAAAATCAAAAGAAATAGAAAAATGTGTAGACCTCCACCTCCAAGTCTGGTTCATCCTTGTGAGCAAATTCCAAACACCTGAAGGTACCAAGTTCATCTGTACAAGCAATAGTACACAAGTATAAACACCGTGGGACCACACAGCCGTGATACCGCTCAGGAAGGAGACGCGTTCTGTCTCCTAGAGATTAACGTATTTTGGTGCGAAAAGTGCAAATCAATCCCAGAACAACCGCAAAGGACCTTGTAAAGATGTTGGAGGAAACAGGTATAAAAGAATCCATATCCACAGTAAAACGAGTCCTATATCGACATAACCTGAAAGGAATAAGCCACTGCTCCAAAACCACCATAAAAAAGCCAGACTACAGTTTGTAACTGCACATGGGGACAAATATCATACTTTTTGGATAAATGTCTACTGGTCTGATGAAAGAAAAATATAACTGTTTGGCCATAATGACCATTGTCATGTTTAGAGGAAAAAGGGGGAGGCTTGCAAACTGAAGAACACCATCCCAACCATGAAGAACGGGGGTGGAAGCATCATGTTGTGTGGGCAGAACTGAAAAAGCGTGTGCAATCAAGGAGGCCTACAAACCTGACTCAGTTACACTAGCTCTGTCAGGAAGAATGGGCCAAAAATCACGGAACTTATTGTGGGAAGCTTGTGGAAGGCTACCCAAAACATTTGACCCAAGTTAAATAATTTTAAGGTAAAGCTACCAAATACTTATTGAGTGTATGTAAACTTCTGACCCACTGGAATTGTGATGAAAGAAAAAAAAACTGAAATAAATAATTCTCTCTACTATTATTCTGACATTTCACATTCTTAAAATAAAGTGGTGATCCTAACTGACCTAAGACAGGGAATGTTTACTAGGATTAAATGTCAGGAATTGTGAATGTATGACTAAGGTGTATGTAAACTTCCGACTTCAACTTTAAACACAGCATCCCATTGAATATTATGTAAACTGGAGAGTTTGAACATTCTGCAAACTGGAGAGAGTGCGGTCACCATTATTCTATTTTTTGAGGACAGTTTTGTGTAAGCTGTCGATTCCCACATGGTTTGCCATTCCACGGCAGCCCACGGGTTCTGGTCTACGACCGGAGGGAACCTTTCCATGGCAGCCCACGGGTTCTGGTCTACGACTGGAGGGAACCTTTCCATGGCAGCCCACGGGTTCTGGTCTACAACTGGAGGGAACCTTTCTCATGGCAGCCCACGGGTTCTGGTCTACGACTGGAGGGAACCTTCCCATGGCAGCCCACGGGTTCTGGTCTACAACTGGAGGGAACCTTTCTCATGGCAGCCCACGGGTTCTGGTCTACGACTGGAGGGAACCTTTCCATGGCAGCCCAAGGGTTCTGGTCTACAACTGGAGGGAACCTTTCTCATGGCAGCCCACGGGTTCTGTTCATGACAGGAGGGATCCTGTGCTTCACCCCGTAAGGTGTGAAAGATGTGTGGCCTATGCTTCAGCTCTACTCCATCTCCAGTTCAAATTCACTGATATCGCATATGCATTGTACACACAATAAACAGACATGCCTTATCTACAGCACCTGTAACCTGCTGGTTTTACCTCTACCTCCCCATCTCCTCCTTTCTCCCCTTTCGCTCCACTTCATGCCATCCTGGATCCAAAATAGGGGCTTTGCTCTGCTCCAAAAATAACTCATTCAAGTTAATAGCCATTGTTTATTGCATACGTTCTGTTCTATATGAGCTGAGTTCAACATAGTGAGTTGTTTCAGAAAGTTGGCTACCCAGGAGCCAAGGTGAAATTTGCTAAGTCTTACAACACAGTACATATCCATGGATGCACTTAAATTCACCCCAAAACACATTTGTTTTTATATAAATTCATCGTCGTCCCAAATCCCAAAATTGGGGAAGCTATTAACAAGGTGCGAAAACTGGATGCGGAGCTGACTCAACACATATCTCAGAATGAATAAAGACAGCCTTCTCTTTTTAATAACTTGTTAACATTTCTATGAAGGACGGGGACAACGGGAGCAGTAAAAGGAAATTGAAAGATTTTTTGGCTTGGCAATTTTGGAGGTATTTGGCACCAACTATTACATGGAGGTAAGGGCATAAACACACTGGAAGCGCTACAAAAATAAAACTCCAACTTTCTCCTTGCCCTGATATAATGAGAAATTGATTACATTTTGAAATCTGTCTGTCTGTTGCCATGATACCATATCTGAAAACCACAAAAATAAAGACTTTGAAACCTTATGAAGAGTTCTATAACGTTCTATAACTGAGCTCCATTCACACCTGTCTTAATCCAAAACAAAGACTGCATTTCTACAAAACATAGGATCAGACAAAAAGTCCTAACTTCTTTTTTTCAGATACCACTAAAGGGGATAGGAGGACCTGCCTCCAATGGAGAAGGTCCAGGACATGCAGCCATTGATGATGCCAGCAGCACTGTAGTCAATGGAGCCAGAGGAGCCAGAGCTGTCCCCACACATTCCTGTCACCTCTGCATTAGGACCTGCTCTTGGACCTTATAAGTGAAGCCTCTTCCCTAGTCATTGGAACCCTGTGCTGCAACTTGTACTCAACACTTTTACTTGTATTATACATCATTGTATTGCTGTTTTAGCCTAGTGGTTAGAGCATTGGGTCAGAAAACAAAAGGTTGCTAGATCAAATCCCCGAGCTGAAAAGGTACAAATCTATCATTCTGCCCCTGAACAAGGCAGTTAACCCACTGTTCCTAGGCCGTCATTGTAAATAAGAATTTGTTCTGAACGGACTTGCCTAGTTAAATAAAGTTTAAATAAATACATATTATTAGGCTATTCAGATTTTAACACAGTTAGTTGCCAAATGATGAAGGTAATAGTTGACTGTAACCTTAGGGCTTGATTCAATCCGTAGTGCTGAAGATCCGCTGTACAGCACGATTGAAATTTAAAGCAAAGTTCCACCATTCGCGGACACTGCATTTACGGTAAACGGTTCATATGTTGGCTCAATCAGAAATTATTTTACATTTCAATTGTGTGGATCTTCAGCTCTATGGGTTGAACCGAGCCCTTAGATTAAAATCGGGCAGGATTGAATCCTGGTCATACCCTCCTCACAGACTTCAGACTGTGGTATGTTTTGCACCGCTGACCCTGACTCTCCTGGTTCTCTCACAAGCAGTGCTTATTTACATTTCAGTCCAACCCACAACGGTACTGGCACTGTGCACTTCTTGTGCCCCTGTTGTTCCTCCCTCCCTCCCCTCCTCTTCCTTCCCTCTCCTCCTCCTCGATCCCCCATCCGCTGTCCTCGCTCTGCCTTGCCAGCAGTGTCTATCTTCATTAGCTATGTCCTGGGAACCTGTAACACACAGTTAGTTGGCTTTGGCCCTCCAACGTCCCATGTCTAGACCCAGAACACCCCTCTCTCCCTCTTCCCCTGCCCACCTTTACCCTACCCTGGCTGGGACCCCGGCGGCGACTGTCTCCCTACGAGTCTGAAAGGCTGGTAGGGAGGAACCACGCCCGAACCGTGATTTACGGCTCTTTCTCTGCACTCCTGACAAGCCCTCAGAGGGATCTCGGCGAGGGCTAGGCTGAAGCCACCGGGCCCATTTGGTTTTGGTTTCCTCCCGCTGCCACACGGGCCACACCTATAGCATGTTGGAGTCAATGAGAACAGTGTGGCTCTGGGGCTTGGGAAAAGGCAGACACGCAATGCAGGCAGGCAAGCAGACACGCAGGCAAGCAGGAGGCCCTAGTCCCACTTTCTGTCTGTCAATTTGACTTTTAACCAGTCCTACACCCTTTCCTTTCCACCTTCTTTATAATAAGTGGTTCTAAAACCTTTATTTTTACATGATACATAGGCAGGTACCACCATCCAAAACATGTTTATGGCTACTTCGTCTAAAGCCTTCCCTCTTCGTCTTCGGCTTGCCTCCTCGGAGCACGCTATCCTATCTCATTTCACTCATTTCACTAATTTCACTCGGATTCACAGGCCATCGCCCAGGTCGTCGCTCAGTGACCTTTGACCTCTTTGTGAAGATGGGGGTCACCCTGCATGTGTGCACTCCAAGGCGGGTTGATCTGTGTGCAAATCCACATTCCACGGTAGATCTCTACCCTACCCTCTCCTCTTTAACCCTTAACTTATCACATGCACAGGAAGTAGCCTTGAACTCTCTCGACTTACCGGAATGTACTGTTCTATCTTGCCGGTGCAGCGTATATCCTGCTAGCTGAATATCCATGTTGTCATTCAGCCACTATTCTGTGAAACATTGGATATTACAGTTTTGAATGTCCCGTTGGTAGGATATTCATGATCGTACCTCGTCTAATTCATTGTCCAATTATTACACGTTGTCGAGTAATATTGACGGTAATGGAAGCTTTCCCACTCGCCTTCTGCGGGTCCTCATGAGGCATCCGGCTCTGTGTCCTCTGTATCTGCGCCTCTTCCTCTTGAAAATAATGGGGATGTCGGCCCTGTCGGGTGTTTGGAGAATGTCTTGCGCGTCCTGCTTGTTGTAGAAAAAAATCTTTGTCTAATCCGAGGTGAGTGATCTCTGTCCTTATACCCAGAAGCTCTTTTATGCCGTAAGATACGGTTGTGGAAACATTACGTTTAAAAAAATGCGAGAAAAACCCCCCAAACAATAGCACAATTGGTTGGGCGCCCGTAAAACTGCTGCCATTTCTTCCCTTTGCCATTTTCACTAACAACTCATGCCAGTTGTGTTTGGGCAGGAGCATCCTCCTTGTCTGATTAGCTCAACACACATCAACACTCCACTGGAGATGGTCAGACCATATTATCTCTCACCAGGGGCTCATAGAAAACATTATCAGTATTTTTATCTCCTTCATGTTCTTTCAGTTGCCCCTGTTCCTTCGTAATTCTGCAGAAACTGCTGATTTCCCCTTGAAATGTTGTATGCAAATACAATGTGTATGTGTGTGCATGTATGTGTGTGGCTCCCGCCACTGGCTGTTGGCATGGATTTGCTTGACAGAAGGTAAAACTTGACCCTGCCCCTCCGAGATACAGTATGTATACAAAAGCATGTGGACACCCCTTCAAATGAGTGGATTCGGCTATTTCAGCCACACCCGTTGCTGACAGGTGTATACAATCAAGCACACAGTCATTCAATGTCTATAGACAAACATTTTTTGGAAAAGAACTTGACTGGCCTGCACCGAGTCCTGACCTCAACCCAATCGATCATCTTTGGGATGAACTGGAACGCCGACTGCGAGCCAGGCCTAATCAGCCAATTTCAGTGCCCAACCTCACTAATGCTCTTGTGACTGAATGGAAGTCCCCGCAGCAATGTTCCAACATCTAGTGGAAAGCCGTCCCAGAAGAGTGGAGGCTGTTATAGCAGCAATGTTCCAATATCTAGTGGAAAGCCTTCCCAGGAGAGTGGAGGCTGTTGTAGCAGCAATGTTCCAACATCTAGTGGAAAGCCTTCCCAGGAGAGTGGAGGCTGTTATAGAAGCAATGTTCCAACATCTAGTGGAAAGCCTTCCCAGGAGAGTGGAGGCTGTTATAGAAGCAATGTACCAACATCTAGTGGAAAGCCTTCCCAGGAGAGTGGAGGCTGTTGTAGAAGCAATGTTCCAACATCTAGTGGAAAGCCTTCCCAGGAGAGTGGAGGCTGTAATAGAAGCAATGTTCCAACATCTAGTGGAAAGCCTTCCCAGGAGAGTGGAGGCTGTTATAGAAGCAATGTTCCAACATCTAGTGGAAAACCTTCCCAGGAGAGTGGTGGCTGTTGTAGCAGCAATGTACTAACATCTAGTGGAAAGCCTTCCCAGGAGAGTGGAGGCTGTTGTAGAAGCAATGATCCAACATCTAGTGGAAAGCCTTCCCAGGAGAGTGGAGGCTGTTATAGAAGCAATGTTCCAACATCTAGTGGAAAGCCTTCCCAGGAGAGTGGAGGCTGTTATAGAAGCAATGTTCCAACAACTAGTGGAAAACCTTCCCAGGAGAGTGGAGGCTGTTGTAGCAGCAATGTTCCAACATCTAGTGGAAAGCCTTCCCAGGAGAGTGGTGGCTGTTGTAGCAGCAATGTTCCAACATCTAGTGGAAAGCCTTCCCAGGAGAGTGGGGGCTGTTGTAGAAGCAATGTTCCAACATCTAGTGGAAAGCCTTCCCAGGAGAGTGGAGGCTGTTATAGAAGCAATGTTCCAACATCTAGTGGAAAGCCTTCCCAGGAGAGTGGAGGCTGTTGTAGCAACAATTTTCCAACATCTAGTGGAAAGCCTTCCCAGGAGAGTGGAGGCTGTTGTAGAAGCAATGTTCCAACATCTAGTGGAAAGCCTTCCCAGGAGAGTGGAGGCTGTTATAGAAGCAATGTTCCAACATCTAGTGGAAAGCCTTCCCAGGAGAGTGGAGGCTGTTGTAGCAGCAATGTTCCAACATCTAGTGGAAAGCCTTCCCAGGAGAGTGGAGGCTGTTGTAGCAGCAATGTTCCAACATCTAGTGGAAAGCCTTCCCAGGAGAGTGGAGGCTCTTATAGAAGCAATGTTCCAACATCTAGTGGAAAGCCTTCCCAGGAGAGTGGAGGCTGTTGTAGCAGCAATGTTCCAACATCTAGTGGAAAGCCTTCCCAGGAGAGTGGAGGCTGTTATAGAAGCAATGTTCCAACATCTAGTGGAAAGCCTTCCCAGGAGAGTGGAGGCTGTTGTAGCAGCAATGTTCCAACATCTAGTGGAAAGCCTTCCCAGGAGAGTGGAGGCTGTTGTAGCAGCAATGTTCCAACATCTAGTGGAAAGCCTTCCCAGGAGAGTGGAGGCTGTTGTAGCAGCAATGTTCCAACATCTAGTGGAAAGCCTTCCCAGGAGAGTGGAGGCTGTTGTAGCAGCAATGTTCCAACATCTAGTGGAAAGCCTTCCCAGGAGAGTGGAGGCTGTTATAGAAGCAATGTTCCAACATCTAGTGGAAAGCCTTCCCAGGAGAGTGGAGGCTGTTGTAGCAGCAATGTTCCAACATCTAGTGGAAAGCCTTCCCAGGAGAGTGGAGGCTGTTGTAGCAGCAATGTTCCAACATCTAGTGGAAAGCCTTCCCAGGAGAGTGGAGGCTGTTGTAGCAGCAATGTTCCAACATCTAGTGGAAAGCCTTCCCAGGAGAGTGGAGGCTGTTGTAGCAGCAATGTTCCAACATCTAGTGGAAAGCCTTCCCAGGAGAGTGGAGGCTGTTGTAGAAGCAAAGGGGGACCAACTCCATATTAAACGCAATGATTTTAGAATGAGATGTTTAGAATGAGGTGTCCACATCCTTTTGGTCATGTAGTGTATTAAATCATTTTCTCTGAGGGTCCATCCCCACAAGGTGGAGTGGTGGTGCTGCGGCTGTCCCGGAGGTCGAGATAATCCTCCCCAAAAGGCCCCAGCATCGCCACAAATTAAAATATACAGTCATGAACCGGAAGACCGACTCGGGATAGAGCTTGATCTCAGGCACAGATCTAGAATCAGCTCACCTTCTGGGAATCTGACGTTCTGTGTGACGTTGTATGCATCAATTTGTATGTCTAGACTAGACAGAAAAAGTAACAAAAATTGAATGTGTACTTTTGTTGGACACATATCCACAAAAAAATTTTGCCTTCAGAATTCATTAAACAGCATCTTAATTCTATCATTCTTTTGTTTCGGATAATTTTCCTGCACTGTAGGAAATGCAGATGAGCTTAACTGAAAACCAACACTAAAACACGATCATATTAACAGGATTACACTTTTCATGTAGCCTGTATTTGACAAACTAATAGCCTAACCACCAATCAAACAACATTATGGACTAAATGTTCTAATCCCAGTTCTGCAGGATTGTTTTGCTATGACAATACTGGTCAAATGAAGATCCTACACCTGTACTTCTCGAAGACTTAACCAGGCTGTCGGCTTGACGTGATTGGCAGTCCTCGGAGCATTACCTCTCACTTTGAGACTTTTGATTGGCAGTCCTCGGAGCATTACCTCTCACTTTGAGACTTTTGTCTGTCGCAATTTAAACTGAGCAGAAAATTCCTCAATGACAATATAATTAGGCCACTGTTTTAATTCACAACCTGAAGCGAAGTATCAACTTTGCATTTATTTGAAACAGGTCACCCCTGTCTAGAAGAATAAATGTCCTTATTATAGGTTTGTTCTGTCATGGATAATAAACATTGTCTATAGGTTTGTTCTGTCATGGAAAAAATGGAGAAGGTTGCTTTTATATTGTGTGTGTGTTTCTGTCTCTGCTCTGTGTGGGTGTGTATGTGTAGGTCGGTATGTTTACAGCAGGGTTGAGTCTTCATCCACGGGGCACACTTAGAAGGAGTTCTTAGTGTTCTGGAATGTCAGTAATCCTGTCTGGCATGTGTGTTGTGGATGAGACTGTGAAAGAGTATGACCCAGAAGAGTGCTTGTGAGAGTGAGACAGTTAGTGTGTGTGTGTGTGTGTGTGTGTGTGTGTGTGTGTGTGTGTGTGTGTGTGTGTGTGTGTGTGTGTGTGTGTGTGTGTGTGTATGCAGGTATGTATACATACAGACTGTCTGCGGCTGAGCTGTATGTCTGTAGTTGTGGGAGTGGTGGGGGTCGGGTTGGGTTGGTTTGGGAGGGGGGTAAGCACTGTACTGACACAACTTGTTTCGGGATGATTCCCAGTTAATCTCCTGCCTGACAGCTCCTGTCATCTCCCAGTCCACATCGCTTCGGCACCTCAGAGACAGGTTTAGTGATGCCCAAGGCTGGGCCTGGATTACCATTAGTCTGGCTTTTCACTTAGGAAAAACCTTCAACCACACAAACAGGCACGTCAAGTGTACTTCCATATGTTTCTGTGTGTGTGTGTGTGTGTGTGTGTGTGTGTGTGTGTGTGTGTGTGTGTGTGTGTGTGTGTGTGTGTGTGTGTGTGTGTGTGTGTGTGTGTGTGTGTGTGTGTGTGCGTGTGTGTGCAGTGGTGATTGTAAATCTTGGTAGGGCAACAACAACAAAAAATCTGTGGGATGCATGACAGCAAAGCCATTGCACAACACAAAACTAAACAATACATTAATTGCACCATAAGGGTGACAAATGATGCCCACAAACTGTTAGGGCCTACATAAAGCCATCCCAACATCTTACCACTACTACACCTGGCTATTAGCGGAGCCTTGTCTGGCAGCGAAACAGTTAATTCAGCCTCATTTACTGCTTTAAAAAAAACATAGCGGATATGGCTGACTTGCTCAAACAAATATGGTTTCTAATGACAGTTGAGATGTACAAACTATGGCATAAGGGAACGACAATCGGATAAGAGGCCATCGATAATTTTGATTAAGACATTAATGTGCGAAAATGGTTATGTTTTTTTAAAGGCAGTAAATGAGACTGAATTAACTGTTTCTTTGCCAGACAAGGCTTCGCTGATAGCCAGATGTAGGCCCTTACAGCTTGTGGTCAACTTTTGTCACCGTTATGGTGCAATTAATGTATTGTTTAGTGTTGTGTAGTGGCTTTGCTGTCACGGGTCCCACTTATTTTTTCGGGTCAATATAACTATTTGCTGACCTGGACAGGGAACCGTCGCAGGAAGCTCTGGACTGGGAACCGTCGCCGGAAGCTCTGGACTGGGAACCGTCGCCGGAAGCTCTGGACAGGGAACCGTCGCAGGAAGCTCTGGACTGGGAACCGTCGCCGGAACCTCTGGACTGGGAACCGTCGCCGGAAGCCTGGTGCGTGGGGCTGGCACTGGTGGAATTAACTGGTGACACGCACCTCAGGGCGAGCGCGAGGAGCAGGCACAGGACCTACCGGACTGGGGAGGCGCACTGGAGACCTGATGCGTGGGGCACCGGACTGGTGACACGCACTTCAGGGCGAGTGCGGGGAGGGGGCACAGGACGTACTGGACTTGGGAGGTGCACTGGAGGCCTGATGCGTGGGGCCGGTACAGGTGTCACCGGACTGGTGACACGCACATCAGGGCGAGTGTGAGGAGAAGGAACAGGACGTACTGGGCTGTGAAGGCGTACCGGAGACCTGGTGCATATAGCCTGCATCAATGTTACCGGTTCAACAACACACCTCGCACAGCAAGTGCGAGGAGATAGCACAGGACGCACTGGGCTGTGGAGGCGCACAGGAGACCTTGTGCATAGAGCCGGCACAAATTGTACCGGAATGATGACACACTGCGCATGGCGAGTGCGAGGAGCAGGCATAGGACGTACCGGACTGAGGAGGCGCACTGGAGGCCTGATGCGTGGGACCGACACAGATTGCACCGGACTGGTAGCATGCTCCTCCTCCATTCTCCGGTATCTCTCCTCGCTGCTCCTCTCCTGGTTCACACCTCGGCTCTCCCGACCAAAAAATGTGCAGGCTGTCTTTTGGGCTTTCCTTGTGGCAGCCAACCCAGGCGTCGTCACTGTCCTCCCTTCTCTCCTTGCATCTCCCACCAAGGAAGGCGATCCTGTCCTCCTAGGATTTCTTCCCTAGTCCAGGATACACTCTCCTCCTGGGCACGCTGCTTGGTCCTGTTGTGGTGGGATATTCTGTCACGATCTTTTCTAGAAACGGAACACGGCGCAGGGGATGTTGAGTTCCACATCCTTTATTAATTAACAAAAACGATAAACAATAAACAAACAACGAACCGTGACTACAGAGGTGCTACATACACTTACTCAAAATACAAACTACAATATCCCACAAACACAGGTGGGAACAAACACTACTTAAATATGATCCCCAATTAGAGACAACGATTACCAGCTGCCTCTAATTGGGAATCATACAAATCACCAACATAGAAACATGAAAACTAGAACACCCACATAGAAAAAATAAACTAGACTAACCCCCCCAGTCACACCCTGACCTACTCCACCATAGAAAATAAGGACTCTCTATTGTCAGAACGTGACAACCACTTTGAAGATGCAAAATATTTTTTTTGTGAAACAAACAAGAAATAAGACAAAAAAACGGAAATCTTGAGTGTGCATAACTATTCCCACCCCCCAAAGTCATACTTTGTAGAGCCACCTTTTGCAGCAATTACAGCTGCAAGTCTCTTGGGGTATATCTCTATAAGCTTGGCACATCTAGCCACTGGGATTTTTGACCATTCTTCAAGGCAAAACTGCTCCAGCTCCTTCAAGTTGGATGGGTTCCGCTGGTGTACAGCAATATTTAAGTCATTCCACAGATTCTCAATTGGATTGAGGTCTGGGCTTTGACTAGGCCATTCCAAGACATGTAAATGTTTCCCCTTAAACCATTCGATTGTTGCTTTAGCAGTATGCTTAGGTCATTGTCCTGCTGGAAGGTGAACCTCCATCCCAGTCTCAAATCTCTGGAAGACTGAAACAGGTTTCCCTCAAGAATATCCCTGTATTTAGTGCAATTCATCATTCTTTCAATTCTGACCAGTTTCTCATCCCCTGCCGATGAAAAACATGGTGAAATGGATGGTGTTCTCGGATGATGGGAGGTGTTGGGTTTGCGCCAGACATAGTGTTTTCCTTGATGGCCAAAAAGCTCAATTTTAGTCTCATCTGACCAGATAGACACATGGGCTACAGTTTACTACACAATATACACTTAGTATTACTTTCTCAGCTACAGTAACATATCTCCCTGGCATATTACATAGTTTATGCAGCAGCATACAATACATTTTTGGACTCACCTTGTTGTGCTGTGCTCACTTGAACAGGAAAGGTGGTGCGGCAGTTCTTTGTGGAAATTGTTTGTCATCAAAGTCTGGCATTCTCTGGATTTATGGTGCTTTCAAAACAACTGGAGGCCGGATTTCCAATTCCGAGTTAGACGACAGATCAAAACTTATTTTCCCAGTCGAGCTCATTTATTCCCGACTTCCCAGTTGTCTTGAACTCTATGAAGTAAAGTTTTCGCAGTTCCGAGTTAACAGTTGTTTTGAGCGCGGTACAAATCATGCTTCATTGACAGCATGACCAATGTTGAATGTTTATCATTCTTAACTTGGAAAAGAGCCCCTTATTCCCAGATTTGGGACCACACAGCCACAGTCACTGATTCCTTCCAAACCACTCATTGTTCAATTTGCGATTTCCAACTTGTGGTGTAATGTTTAAGTCTAATGGCCGAAGAGCACCGATACGTTTTATCTATAATTTCTCTTCATTATTTGTCTTCATATGACTAGGATTGAAAAGGATTTGCCAGTAGATTGTCGATTTGTTTCATAAGGATGACTGCTAGCTATGATTTTGAAAGTATGATGTTGACATGATCAGTCCAATCAACGCTACTGTACATATAACGTGACATCATTTTATCTGTGGCCAATGACCTTGAGCCTTTTTGGATGGGCACCTCTAATGTAACTCTATGGTAGCACCCAAGGGGCTAGAATTTACGATGTCTAACCTTAGACTTGGCGGTGACGTAGTGTCCCCATGAGTGACAAAACACTGAGCCAATCACGGCGCAGCGCTCTGTATTTTCTGCTGACTTGTCCCACCAACACAGAAAGCACTGAGCTAGGCTGAAGCAGGGCTGCAGTGGAGCAGTTTGAGAGCTTCAAGTTCCTTGGCGTCCACATCACCAACAAACTATCATGGTCCAAACACACTAAGACCGTCGTGAAAAGGGCACGACAAAATCTATTCCCCCTCAGGAGACTGAAAAGTTTTGGCACGGGTCCTCAGATCCTCAAAAGGTTCTATAGCTGCACCATCGAGAGCATCCTGACAAGTTGCATCACTGCCTGGTATGGCAACTGCTCGGCGTATATAGCCCTGCTATTGTTATTTACTGCTGCTCTTAAATTATTTGTTTTTCTTATCTTTTACTTTTTTGGGGGTATTTTATTAAAACTAGAATATTAGTTAAGGGCTTGTCAGTAAGCATTTCAATGTAAGGTTGTATTCGGCACATGTGACAAACAACTGATTTGATTTGATAAGTAGAACTTAACTACTACTTTCGAATACATTCACATTTTGTTTTGTTTTAGTTTGAAGGGTAAGTTCCCATCTGATACAGAAAGAATTGATGCTCTGTTTTTTTCAGGTCAGCAAAAGCAGGGCTATAAAAAGCAGCAATTCAGTGACCCTTAGTGTAGCCACAGGTCTGGCAGTCATCCCAATGCACAAAACATGAAGGGAAAGTACTTGTCTTTAGGAGGAAAGGACAACATAGGAGGCATGTTGTGCTTGAACGCCGTGCCAATGGAACAGAGGAGTTGAAATCTAAAAATACCACCGCAACACACTTTCGTTCCCAACACGCCAGTGCCCTTTGCCATGAAAGATCTGAAACCTTGACTGCAATTACACAAAATGACTATATATTTTTGTATTTTTCATAATTTCCAGTTGTAATTCCTCAGTTTGTGTGTGTCAGCATCAAGCACGGCAGAAAGGGAAACGGGTAACGCCTTGTGCTATTTAAAGCCGAAGGTATTCCAGGTATACTTCCAGACTTTGCTTACTCTACCATGCCAAACATTTACCAAAAGCCTCAGTGCTTGACACCTGTGACCAAGTCACGCCATCCCATTAGTTTAAACCAAACATAGACCATAACAGTTACTCAATGGTACTAGTAAGGAGTAAAAACATTACATGACAATTAGAAAACTCTCAGAAAGAAAACATAATCAGTTTTTCCATAAACGTACTTAATGTGTGTGGAAAGATCTGTTCCAGTTATGTAAGGTTTTTTTATGGTTTGAACTGGTTGTAATTTTAAAGTGAACACAAAAATCAGTGTACTGAAAAGCAGGCAGTTGTTTTGTGTCCAGAGAAACAGAGCAATTGATCAATGGTTATAAAGACATAAATATATATGGACCCCACTGACCCCAATGTGTTTGTGTCTGAAACGACTTCAATGTGCTTTAAAACGTGAGCACAGGAATTGTGCAGGCGAATGCCAAAGTGCTGACAAGGCCAATATGTAGCAAAATTCGAAATCCAAAATACACCATGGTGAAATTCCATGTCTGAAGTGGACGCTCCCAAGCTTTGAAAGCAGATACAAGAGTTAAGAAGAAATAACAGCACTTTAAAATATGGGATGGATTTACAACCATCTGGATGGGAATCAGACGTGGTTCACGAGACAATCCAGCTGACGACAACAGCACCCTGCAATGAAATTGAATCTAATTCAAAATTCTTGAAAAATGTTTCTGGTCAGCAGATCTATTAACTTTTCTCTCGTTCTTTCACTCTCTCAGACTCCTTGTCTTCCTCTGAGGGCAAACACCAAACGTCTGACAGAGGGATCACTTTTGATTGTGGTGGACCAAAACCCAGACTGTCTACCGACACATATTATGAACACTGACTAGAAGGCTCAGAGGTAAAGAGATGTTGAAGAATGGAAGTAGGCAGAGCCATGTGGGCTGAGCTGGCAGCCACAAGAAAAGGTTGTGAAACACTTCCACAGGGGTAGAGCCAACTGAACTGGCTTCCGTCTACAATTCCATGGATCAAAACGAACCAGTTCGCCAAGTCTCCAAAAAACATGTAGCTGGAGGTGTACATATTTAGATACTCTAACCAAAACTAACACACTATAAGACCATATTTAAAGAAGATGTCTATTAAACAAATGTGAATATATATTCAATGTCACAGCATACATATTGTTTGTGTTAATAAGACAAAGCAGTGTGGTTTCATATCTTTAATTAATGCTTCATGGTGAAATCTGTAAGTGGGCACCATTAGAGGTAGTAGATAATAGACAGTCCTTTTGTAGATTTTTTTTTATTTCACCTTTATTTTGCCAGGTAGGCTAGTTCAGAACAAGTTCTCATTTACAACTGCGACCTGGCCAAGATAAAGCATAGCAGTGTGAACAGACAACAACACAGAGTTACACATGGAGTAAACAATAAACAAGTCAATAACACAGTAGAAAAAAAAGAGTCTATATACATTGTGTGCAAAAGGCATGAGGAGGTAGGTGAATAATTACAATTTAGCAGATTAACACTGGAGTGATAACTGATCAGATGGTCATGTACAAGTGGAGATACTGGCGTGCAAAAGAGCAGAAAAGTAAATAAATAAAAATAGTATGGGGATGAGGTAGGTAAATTGGGTGGGATATTTACAGATGGACTATGCACAGCTGCAGCGATCGGTTAGCTGCTCAGATAGCAGATGTTTAAAGTTGGTGTTGGTGAGGGAAATAAAAGTGTCTAACTTGAGCGAATTTTGCAATTCGTTCCAGTCACAGGCAGCAGAGAACTGGAAGGAAAGGCGGCCAAATGAGGTGTTGGCTTTAGGGATGATCAGTGAGATACACCTGCTGGAGAGCATGCTACGGGTAGGTGTTGCTATCATGACCAGTGAACTGAGATAAGGCGGAGCTTTACCTAGCATGGACTTGTATATGACCTGGAGCACGTGGGTCTGGCGACGAATATGTAGCGAGGGCCAGCCGACTAGAGCATACAGGTCGCAGTGGTGGATGGTATAAGGTGCTTTAGTAACACTGTGATAAACTGCATCTAGTTTGCTGAGTATAGTATTGGAAGCTATTTTGTAGATGACATTGCTGAAGTCGAGCATCAGTAGGATAGTCAGTTTTACTAGGGTAAGTTTGGCGGCATGAGTGAAGGAGGATTTGTTGCAAAATAGAAAGCCGACTCTAGATTTGATTTTGGATTGGATATGTTTGATATGAGTCTGGAAGGAGGGTTTACAGTCTAGCCAGACACCTATGTACTTTTTGATGTCCACATATTCTGGGTCGGCACAATCCAGGGTGGTGATGCTAGTCGGTCGTGCGGGTGCAGGCAGCGAACGGTTGAAAAGCATGCATTTGGTTTTACTAGCGTTTAAGAGCAGTTGGAGGCCACGGAAGGAGTGTTGTATTGCATTGAAGCTCATTTGGAGGTTAGATAGCTCAGTGTCCAAGGAAGGGCCAGAAGTATACAGAATGGTGTCGTCTGTGTAGAGGTGGATCAGGGAATCGCCCGCAGCAAAAGCAACATAATTGATATATACAGAGAAAAGAGTCGGCCCGAGAATTTAACCCTGTGGTACCCCCATAGAGACTGCCAGAGGACCGGACAACAAGCCCTCCGATTTGACACACTGATCTATGTCTGCAAAGTAGTTGGTGAACCAGGCAAGGCAGTCATTAGAAAAACCGAGGCTACTGAGTCTGCCGATAAGAACATGGTGATTGACAGTCGAAAGCCTTGGCCAGGTCGATGAAGACGGCTGCCCAGTACTGTCTTTTATCGATGGCGGTTATGATATCGTTTAGTACCTTGAGCGTGGCTGAGGTGCACCCGTGACCGGCTCAGAAACCAGATTGCACAGCGGAGAAGGTACGGTGGGATTCGAGATGGTCAGTGATCTGTTTGTTGACTTGGCTTTCGAAGACCTTAGATAGGCAGGGCAGGATGGATATAGGTCTGTAACAGTTTGGGTCCAGGGTGTCTCCCCCTTTGAAGAGGTGGATGACCGTGGCAGCTTTCCAATCCTTGGGGATCTCAGACGATATGAAAGAGAGGTTGAACAGGCTGGTAATAGGGGTTGGGACAATGGCGGCGGATAGTTTCAGAAATAGAGGGTCCAGATTGTCAAGCCCAGCTGATTTGTATGGGTCCAGGTTTTGCAGCTCTTTTAGAACATCTGCTATCTGGATTTGGGGAAAGGAGAAGCTGGGGAGGCTTGGGCGAGTAGCTGCGGGGGGGACGGAGCTGTTGGCCGGGGATGGAGGAGCCAGGAGGAAGACATGGCCAGCCGTTGAGAAATGCTTGTTGAAGTTTTCGATTAACATGGATTTATCGGTGGTGACCGTGTTACCTAGCCTCAGTGCAGTGGGAAGCTGGGAGGAGGTGCTCTTGTTCTCCATGGACTTTACAGTGTCCCAGAACATTTTGGAGTTAGAGCTACAGGATGCAAATTTCTGCTTGAAAAAGCTGGCCTTTGCTTTCCTGACTGACTGCGTGTATTGGTTCCTGACTTCCCTGAATAGTTGCATATCGCGGGGACTATTCGATGCTATTGCAGTCCGCCACAGGATGTTTTTGTGCTGGTCGAGGGCAGTCAGGTCTGGAGTGAACCAAGGGCTGTATCTGTTCTTAGTTCTGCATTTTTTGAATGGAGCATGCTTATCTAATATGGTGAGGAAGTTACTCTTAAAGAATGACCAGGCATCCTCAACTGACGGGATGAGGTCAATGTCCTTCCAGGATACCCGGGCCAGGTCGATTAGAAAGGCCTGCTCACAGAAGTGTTTTAGGGAGCGCTTGACAGTGATGAGGGGTGGTCGTTTGACTGCGGCACCATAGCGGATACAGGCAATGAGGCAGTGGTCGCTGAGATCCTGGTTGAAGACAGCGGAGGTGTATTTGGAGGGCCAGTTGGTCAGGATGACGTCTATGAGGGTGCCCTTGCTTACAGAGTTAGGGTTGTACCTGGTGGGTTCCTTGATGATTTGTGTGAGATTGAGGGCATCTAGCTTAGATTGTAGGACTGCCGGGGTGTTAAGCATATCCCAGTTTAGGTCACCTAACAGAACAAACTCAGAAGCTAGATGGGGGGCAATCAATTCACAAATGGTGTCCAGGGCACAGCTGGGAGCTGAGGGGGGTCGGTAGCAGGCGGCAACAGTGAGAGACTTATTTCTGGAGAGAGTAATTTTCAGAATTAGTAGCTCGAACTGTTTGGGTATGGACCTGGAAAGTATGACATTACTTTGCAGGCTATCTCTGCAGTAGACTGCGACTCCCCCCCCTTTGGCAGTTCTATCTTGACGGAAGATGTTATAGTTGGGTATGGAAATCTCTGAATTTTTGGTGGCCTTCCTGAGCCAGGATTCAGACACGGCAAGGACATCAGGGTTAGCAGAGTGTGCTAAAGCAGTGAGTAAAACAAACTTAGGGAGGAGGCTTCTAATGTTGACATGCATGAAACCAAGGCTTTTTCGATCACAGAAGTCAACAAATGAGGGTGCCTGGGGACATGCAGGGCCCGGGTTTACCTCCACATCACCCGCGGAACAGAGAAGGAGTAGTATGAGGGTGCGGCTAAGGGCTATCAAAACTGGTCGCCTAGAGCGTTGGGGACAGAGAATAAGAGGAGCAGGTTTCTGGGCATGGTAGAATATATTCAGGGCATAATGCACAGACAGGGGTATGGTGGGGTGCGGGTACGGCGGAGGTAAGCCCAGGCACTGGGTGATGATGAGAGAGGTTTTATCTCTGGACATGCTGGTTGTAATGGGTGAGGTCACCGCATATGTGGGAGGTGGGACAAAGGAGGTATCAGGGGTGTGAGGAATAGGACTAGGGGCTCCATTGTGAACTAAAACAATGATAACTAACCTGAGCAATAGTATACAAGGCATTTTGACATTTGAGAGAGACATACAGCGATGCATACAGTGAACACAGGTGTTGAATTGGGAAAGCTAGCTAAAACAGTGGGTGAGACAACAGCAAATCAGCTAGCATAACAACAGCAGGTGAGATGGCATTGACTAGGCAACTCGGCCGACAGATAAAACAAACAAGCAGAATGGAGTACCGTGATTAATGGACAGTCCAGTATCACATTGGGTGAGGCAAGTTTCCGGAAGGTATAAACAAAAATGTTTTTTAATCGGGAAGAGATAGAGTACATATGGGCCACTGCGTTTTTGGGACGCGGCGGGACGGTTAGCAGGCCTGTGCTAACAAGCTAACAGATTAGCAGGCCGGGGTAAACAAGGTAGTAGTTAGTGGACCTGGGCTAAACAAGCTAGCAGTTAGCGTGCCGAACTAGCAAGCAGGGAGATAGCGAGGGCTAGAGAGTTAGCCTTTGGAGGACGTCGCGATGGGGTGAGTCTGTTTATTCCTCTTCATGCAGTGATATCGATAGACCGGTCGTAGTCAAGGTATTGTAGCCCAGGAGTATGCTAGGAGCTCTGGCCGGGCTAGCTTCAAGCTACGTGGGTGGAAACGCTAGCCAGGAGTAATCAACCAGGGTTGCTGTTTAGCTCGATAGCTAGTTGCGAGGATCCAGCTGAAGAATGTTCCGTTTGTGGTGGGAATCCGGGGGTAAAAAAAATTAATTAGGTCCGTTATGCTCTGGTTAGCGTCGCGTTGTTCGAACTGGCGAGAGCTTTCCGAGCTAAAGGTTAGTTGGTGACCGCTAGCATAGCTGGTAGTTAGCTGGCTAGCTTCAGTTGAGAGGGTCCGGTTCCGAAGTAAATATAACTACTTTGGGAAAGTAGCTACATTGGCGGGTTGCAGAAGAGTATTGGGAAGCTTAGGTTTAGCAAAATGTTTTTAAGGATATGCGAAGAAAAAAAAAATATCTAAAAAATATCTAAAACGAAAAAGAGACGATATTTACAGAGAGACGATACGACAGGACAACTACTGCTACGCCATCTTGGAAAACACACTATAAACTCCTCTACCCCCACATACATACAGCCACACACCTATAAGCACCTCTACCCCCCACATACATACAGCCACACACCTATAAGCACCTCTACCCCCCACATCCTTGACTTATTCCACTATTTCTTTGTGTTACTACCTGAATTCAAAATCGATTATGCATTTTTTTTTTCTCACCGATCCACACATACTATGACAAAGTAAAAACATGTTTTAATTTTCAAATGTATTTAGATATCTAATTTACATCAGTATTCACAACCCTGAGTCATTATTTTGTAATATTTTGTATTCTTTAAAGGCTTCCTTCTTTTGACTCTTGTCAATTAGGTTTGCATTATGGAGTAACTACAATGTTGTTGATCTATCCTCAGTTTTCTCCCATCACAGCCATTAAACTCTGTAACTGTTTTAAAGTCACCATTGGCCTCATGGTGAAATCCCTGAGCGGTTTCCTTTCTCTCCAGCAACTGAGTTAGGAAGAACGTCTGTATCTTTGTAGTGACTGGGTGTATTGATACACCATCCAAACTGTAAGTAATAACTTCACCATGATTAAAGGGATATTTAATGTCTGCCTTTTTAACCCATCTACCAATAGGGGCCCTTCTTTGTGAGGCATTGGAAAACCTCCCTGTTTTTTGTGGTTGGGATCTGTGGTTGAAATTCCCTGTTCGAATGAGGGACCTTACAGATAATTGTATGTGTGGGGTACAGAGATGAGTTAGTCATACAAAAATCGTGTTAAACACTATTATTGCACAGAGAGTCCATTGCAAATGATTATGTTACTTATTATGTTATTACGTTATACGATAGATACCTTCCCCTCCGCGGCTGGGATTTAATTAAGAGTGGCTCTGCGATGATGTCCATTTTTATGTACACAGGGACATGTTAGGAAGCAGTGTGGGAGGTGTGTCGGACATAACATCTCAAATACGAAGTAAACATTGAATTCCAGGCTTTGTGGTTCTAGTCCCCCACATGGTCAGAAAGATCTTTAGTTATGACCTTTTCAGTCGTTCAATTGTTTCCTTCTCCCCAATTCTTAGATTGGAATAGAGGGGTAATGATGAAATGTTAGCTAATATGTTGTGCACAGTCGCACCCAATATCTAATGATGTTCCAACGATGTGTAATGAAACGATGTGCTTAAATTCATACAAATGTTTCCAAAGGCGATCAAATTCTGCATGACAGAATAGATGCATTTTCTAAGCTTCTTCTTGGGAGACCAGTTTAAATATTTTCACCCTTGACGGGTGGGAGTGCTGCTCTTAACCCGAATAGTGAGCACACCCATGTAGAAACCAAATTGACACGTGGATCGACGCAGTACATCTGAAATCTCTTTCACTTCATCAGCTTGGTTGAAACGCGTGGAGTTGTATTGCAGAACCCAGTTGTCTGTAAAGCCTGATTGAAGACAGATGCAGGCAAGATGGCATCAGCTTGGTTGAAACGCGTGGAGTTGTATTGCAGAACCCAGTTGTCTGTAAAGCCTGATTGAAGACAGATGCAGGCAAGATGGCATCAGCTTGGTTGAAACGCGTGGAGTTGTATTGCAGAACCCAGTTGTCTGTAAGGCCTGATTGAAGACAGATGCAGGCAAGATGGCATCAGCTTGTCTTAAAATGTCACCCTGGAAGACGTCCCAGTGCGAGGAGTAGAGTACCAGTCTCTCTGATCATTGGTATTTGCACCATAATTAGTATTCCTCTCAGGGTCCAGGGCACCCATTATTATAGGTCAAAGTTGGACAGAATTGTGTTGTGTTGATTTGGTCACACTATAACAAAATGTTTCACAACAGAACACACACATTATGTAGATCAGATAGCTTCTCCCTGTTTTAGTCTGTTTCTGGACATTGTTTTCTTTAGTTTTGTGCCTACTGAACATGATACAAGACTTGATACAAGACACAAATGACCCCTGCTCTAACCGTTGACCAACGACACGACCCAGTGTTGGTAAGACAGAAACTGTGACCAATGTGAAGGAAATTGGTTAGGAGAGGGAAAGTGGTTGGATTTTTTCATTTGACTGGCAGAGAAAGTGTGAAGAGTAATCAAGAAAAAGACACATCCTTTTTTTTGGCGTTCCATTTCTATGTTCCGCATGATCTACATTTATAATTAAAACACAGAATAAAAAAATAGTGCCAAAAGCAATATCCATTTGTGGGAAAACATTATGACTACTTAACATGCAAGCATGGAAAGGGAAAGACGTTTTCTCAGACAATGACATAACTAATCATTTTTTTGGACTGTCTTTAGAATAAATCTTGTTTACTGCATTTTTGTATTCCCTGGAGTAAGAGGGCTGTGTCCTCGTGCTGTCAACTAACTACAGCTGAGATAAAGTCATATAATATAGAAATGAAAGCTCTATACTCTTGTTAGCTTATGAGTAGGGTACTACAGCCATAGATCTAATGGAAGTACTGCAAGTTCAACAAAGTCCCATTGTACCTCTGGAGGAGTGACATGATTAAAAGAGGAACCACTGTATGTGCATTATGAGTCACGAGTGTTGGTTCTACTGTCATGTAGCATGCTGTGGTTAAAGTGTGGGATGGAGTAGGTTGAAGTGTAATATGGTTTAGACTGTTAAGTCTGCTGTGGTGTAGAGGTTTACCAATGCGTGGCATTGGGGCTGGCTAAGGTACATGATGAATAAATCCATGGTCTAGTCAGATGTCAAGTCACGGGACCGAATTGGAGTTTCACAGTACCTTGAATTTGGAGAGAATGTAGTCATAAAAATGAAGCCTCCCAGTTAGAGGCAGCAACCAGGCTGCTGGTTCCAATCCTGGGACTGATTGGATGTCAACTGGTAACCTGAGTGACCTTGAGCAAGGCATTTAACCCCTAAAACTGAGAAAACTTCAGAACTCATGGTACTGACAGACTAGACTATAAATAGCTACAGTATCATAGCAGTCCATTTTATTGCATTAGTGCGCTAGACAACTTTGGCTAGATGATCCGCATACCAACTAGCCAACCTCAATGACTGTGCTGTGACCGCGTGGCACGATTATTCCTCACTAACTTAGATCACTTGTTATGACTGCTCTGTGCTTGTGACGTGTTGTGCCAATCCCTATGGCAGCATAAACAAGCTTGTGTGCTGTGTTAACGGAATATCCACGTGCTGTGTCACTGCGTTTCTCTGCTTTAGTAGCTGACAGCAACTGGAGGGCCCTCATACAACAGACACGCTCTTGTTTTGAGTCGCTACGTCGCCCTCCTCCGCCTCACCTCCAGTCGTCTGGTCGCTAGTGACCAGGATGTTTATGGGGGCACGGCACAATGTTTGGCCCCGACCAGGTGTTTACAAACCCAGGATATCACAGACAATATTTAGCTCTGACCTTTCATTGGTTCCCACGGTTACGAGGGGTAGGGGAAAGATCTGGATAGATTGGTTCCTGGTAGAACCTGTCTGTATAATGACTCTGCAACAACTCCAGTGGATTTGTCTCTTGATACTCCAGGGCTTGGACAAGCATTTTGTCAACTGGTCCAAATGACTGTTTGAAGACCCTGCATGGCATGATGTGGGTGGCCTTACCACACAGTGACTCTGACTTCCACTGAAAATACAGTAGTCACTCTGGAAACTGCACCCTTGGGGCTCTTGAAATCTTCAAGTTCCTTCGCGTCCACATCACCAACAAACTAACATGGTCCAAGCATCAAGACGGCCGTGAAGAGGGCACAACAAAACCTATTCCCCCTCAGGAGACTGAAACGATTTGGCATGAGTCCTGAGATCCTCAAAAGGTTTTACAGCTGCACCATCGAGAGCATCCTGACTGGTTGCATCACTGCCTGATATGGCAACTGATCACCCCCCCACCGCAAGGCACTAAAGAGGGTAATGCATATGGCCCAGTACATCACCGTGGCCAAGCTTCCTGCCATCCAGGACCTCTACACCAGGCAGTGTCAGAGGAAGGCCCTAAAAATTGTCAAAGTATTCAGCCACCCAGTCATAGACTGTTCTCTCTGCTACATCATTGCAAGCGTTACTGGAGTCTAGGTCCAAGAGGCTTCTATACAGCTTATACCGCCAAGCGATAAGTCTACTGAACAGCTAATCAAATGGCTACCCAGACTATTTGTACAACCCCCCCCCACGCTGCTGCTACTCTCTGTTATTATCTATGAATAGCCACTTTAATAACCATACCTGCACCTAGATAATTACCTCAATTACCTCGACACCGGTGCCCTCACACATTGACACATTGACTCTGTACCGGTACCCCTTGTATATAGTCTCCACATTGACTCTGTACCGGTACCCACGGTATATAGTCTCCACATTGACTCTGTACCGGTACCCACGGTATATAGTCTCCACATTGACTCTGTACCGGTACCCACGGTATATAGTCTCCACATTGACTCCACAAGAACCTTGGCGTGATCCTGGACAACACCCTGTCGTTCTCAACTAACATCAAGGCGGTGGCCCGTTCCTGTAGGTTCATGCTCTACAACATCCGCAGAGTACGACCCTGCCTCACACAGGAAGCGGCGCTGGTCCTAATCCAGGCACTTGTCATCTCCCATCTGGATTACTGCAACTCGCTGTTGGCTGGGCTCCCTGCCTGTGCCATTAAACCCCTACAACTCATCCAGAACGCCGCAGCCCGTCTGGTGTTCAACCTTCCCAAGTTCTCTCACGTCACCCCGCTCCTCCGCTCTCTCCACTGGCTTCCAGTTGAAGCTCGTATCCGCTACAAGACCATGGTGCTTGCCTGCGGAGCTGTGAGGGGAACGGCACCTCAGTACCTCCAGGCTCTGATCAGGCCCTACACCCAAACAAGGGCACTGCGTTCATCCACCTCTGGCCTTCTCGCCTCCCTACCACTGAGGAAGTCCAGTTCCCGCTCAGCCCAGTCAAAACTGTTCGCTGCTCTGGCCCCCCAATGGTGGAACAAACTCCCTCACGACGCCAGGACAGCGGAGTCAATCACCACCTTCCGGAGACACCTGAAACCCCACCTCTTTAAGGAATACCTAGGATAGGATAAAGTAATCCTTCTCACCCCCCTTAAAAGACTTAGATGCACTATTGTAAAGTGGCTGTTCCACTGGATGTCATAAGGTGAAAGCACCAATTTGTAAGTCGCTCTGGATAAGAGCGTCTGCTAAATGACTTAAATGTAAATGCAAAATGTACCCGTACCCACGGTATATAGTCTCCATATTGACTCTGTACCGGTACCCACGGTATATAGTCTCCACATTGACTCTGTACCGGTACCCACGGTATATAGTCTCCACATTGACTCTGTACCGGTACCCACGGTATATAGTCTCCACATTGACTCTGTACCGGTACCCACGGTATATAGTCTCCACATTGACTCTGTACCGGTACCCACGGTATATAGTCTCCACATTGACTCTGTACCGGTACCCACGGTATATAGTCTCCACATTGACTCTGTACCGGTACCCACGGTATATAGTCTCCACATTGACTCTGTACCGGTACCCACGGTATATAGTCTCCACATTGACTCTGTACCGGTACCCACGGTATATAGTCTCCACATTGACTCTGTACCGGTACCCACGGTATATAGTCTCCACATTGACTCTGTACCGGTACCCACGGTATATAGTCTCCACATTGACTCTGTACCGGTACCCACGGTATATAGTCTCCACATTGACTCTGTACCGGTACCCACGGTATATAGTCTCCACATTGACTCTGTACCGGTACCCACGGTATATAGTCTCCACATTGACTCTGTACCGGTACCCACGGTATATAGTCTCCACATTGACTCTGTACCGGTACCCACGGTATATAGTCTCCACATTGACTCTGTACCGGTACCCACGGTATATAGTCTCCACATTGACTCTGTACCGGTACCCACGGTATATAGTCTCCACATTGACTCTGTACCGGTACCCACGGTATATAGTCTCCACATTGACTCTGTACCGGTACCCACGGTATATAGTCTCCACATTGACTCTGTACCGGTACCCACGGTATATAGTCTCCACATTGACTCTGTACCGGTACCCACGGTATATAGTCTCCACATTGACTCTGTACCGGTACCCACGGTATATAGTCTCCACATTGACTCTGTACCGGTACCCACGGTATATAGTCTCCACATTGACTCTGTACCGGTACCCACGGTATATAGTCTCCACATTGACTCTGTACCGGTACCCACGGTATATAGTCTCCACATTGACTCTGTACCGGTACCCACGGTATATAGTCTCCACATTGACTCTGTACCGGTACCCACGGTATATAGTCTCCACATTGACTCTGTACCGGTACCCACGGTATATAGTCTCCACATTGACTCTGTACCGGTACCCACGGTATATAGTCTCCACATTGACTCTGTACCGGTACCCCCTGTATATAGCCTCCACATTGACTCTGTACCGGTACCCACGGTATATAGTCTCCACATTGACTCTGTACCGGTACCCCCTGAATATAGCCTCCACATTGACTCTGTACCGGTACCCACGGTATATAGTCTCCACATTGACTCTGTACCGGTACCCCCTGTATATAGTCTCCACATTGACTCTGTACCGGTACCCCCTGAATATAGTCTCCACATTGACTCTGTACCGGTACCCACGGTATATAGTCTCCACATTGACTCTGTACCGGTACCCACGGTATATAGTCTCCACATTGACTCTGTACCGGTACCCCCTGTATATAGCCTCCACATTGACTCTGTACCGGTACCCACGGTATATAGCCTCCACATTGACTCTGTACCGGTACCCCCTGTATATAGTCTCCACATTGACTCTGTACCGGTACCCCCTGAATATAGCCTCCACATTGACTCTGTACCGGTACCCACGGTATATAGCCTCCACATTGACTCTGTACCGGTACCCACGGTATATAGTCATGCTATTGTTATTTATTGCTGCTCCTTAATTATTTGTTTTTCTTATCTCTTACTTTTTTAAATGTATTTTCTTAAAACGGCATTGTTGGTTAAGGGCTTGTAAGTAAGCATTTCACTGTAAGGTTTACACATGTTGTATTCGGCGCATGTGACAAATAACATTTGATTTGATTTGGATGGTGAGACGTGCATTGCATGACATGCAATTTTGTGTCGTTCCTATCAGAATAAATCTACATGACTGGTGCTACATGTTGGAGTTCCATGTCGATGACTGATTGTACACAACGCAAGAAGAGTACTGTTACATGTACATGAGCGGAACCCATCCAACTTGAAGGAGCTGGAGCAGTTTTGCCTTGAAGAATGGGCAAAAATCACAGTGGCTAGATGTACCAAGCTTAGAGACTTGCCAAGAGACTTGCAGCTGTAATTGCTGCAAAAGGTGGGCTCTACAAAGTATTGACTTCGTTGGGGTGAATAGTTATGCACACTCAAGTTTTCAGTTTTTTTGTCTCATTTCTTGTTTGTTTCACAATAAATAATATTTTGCATCTTCAGAGTGGTTGGCATGTTGTGTAAATCAAATGATCAAACCCCCTAAAAATACATTTTAATTCCACATCGTAAGGCAACAAAATAGGAAAAATGCCAAGGGGGGTGAATACTTTCGCAAGCCACTGTATATTTTGATGTGTGTATTCTCTGTAATTTATGCATATCAGGGCTCATCTGTAAAAGAGACCTTAGTCTCAGTTTGATTCCCTGATCAAATAAAGGTTAAATAAATAAAATAAAAATTGCTCGTCATTCTATCTTCAACCTTCTTCCAACTGCACGCAGAGAAACAAAAATGATACCCATTAAGTAATTTCACACTATCCCATTAAACACACTTCTGAAAATGCATTTCAGAAACATTGAATGTGGCTCCATTGAATTACAGCTCAAGTATCAATGTCTCAGTGTTATCTGTACTTTGCTGCTGGCTAATATGATTCTGAGGTATGTCTTAATAGGTGTTCTGCAGTCATGCAGACCCCAGCCTTAAGGCCTTAGAGCAACATTGTCATTTTGCAACAGACAAGCAAAAGAACCTGTAGCATCAAGCTATCGTCACAGTACTTTCTTGACAGACTCATGTCAATGTGTGTAAGGACATAATGGAATCAACTGATGAAACTATTTACACAGTTTTTACTGTGACAGTTATATTTTTGAAATATTATGTCAGGTAGATGTTGGTCAACTGTCAGGTCAGTTGGTTTGATCTGTACATCAGTGCACTTGGCTTTACATTTTAAGTACAACTAGCTATTCTTGTCTGCTGGTTGGCCCCTTGGCCATTTTCTTCCATTTCGTACCTACTGAACAGGACCCATGGATTGCGTGATGTATCACATGATCCTTGTCTACCAAGGCCAAGGTGTTCTGTTTGTCAAGACACCCTCATATAATAACCTTTTACACAAAAGGTAGACACCTAAGCATTGGTGTCAATGTCAATTAACATTGAACTGTCTCACCCATGCTTTACAGGCCTTCAATGACCACATCGCCACCTGAACAAAACAATATGTCATAGGTGCTGTGCTATGTTTCTATTGGCTGCCATGCATTTTGAATGGGCAGCCAGGAAAAATGTCCATTATGGATGAGACATGTTATACCCTGCGGGGCACAGTAAAGCTTACACCCTGGTTCCTTCCTTGCGATGTCTATGTGGCGCTGTGTACTGGCAAAGCATGATGTTTTGAGATGTTTGCCTCAATATCTGTGTCCACCATCAGCTCACACAACCACCTTCATCTCTGTACTCTGTTCCAAGAACCAATGTGGTATTTCACAATGTGGCAAATTTATTTAGGTGGCCTGAATTGGTCTTATAAATACCTAATAAAGTTCCAAACTGAGGAACAAGTATCCCTGCTCTTTCTCACCGAGGTCTCAGCCAGTTACCTTACTGCTGAATCACAAAGCATCATTGCATGTGTCCCAGTCCCTGCAATTCATTCATGTGTACTCTGAGTGACGGTCTGCATTAGCGCTGTTTTCCTAAGATGCTGTAACAACTGTCAGAGAAGAGTAATTAGGCAGGGGAGTGACACGAGGGGGTGCATGCATGCACACCCTTTCCCATTCCCAAAATCCAATATCCCCTCCACATCCCTCGCTACAGAAGTCCTGTTTGTGAATCATTATATTTAGATTTTAGTAATTTAGCACACACTGTTATCCAGAGTCACTTACAGGAGCAATTAGGGTTAAGTGCCTTGCTCAAGGGCACATTGACATATTTTTCACCTAGTTGGCTCGGGGATTAGAACCAGCAACCTTTCGGTTACTAGCTCAATGCCCTTAATAGCTAGGCTACCTGCTGCCCATCATCACAACCTGTTAGCTGTTTGATGTGGTGTTGCATCTGCTCAGGCAGCCATGCCGCCTCTTTACCCAATCAGTCTTCTTCACTTCCTGTATGGGCTTAGCTTGGAGAGGTACATAGGCCTCTGTGGATAAACTGTTGCCTGGGAAAGGGTTTGGGGCGGCAGTGGGATACATGCATCTCAATCCCCACATGTATAGACGGGTAGTCTGCCTTCCAGTCTCGCTGTACCCATTAGCGCTAATCTGGAGCTTCCGATGCTTTCTTCTAAAGATCTGTGGGATGAGCTTGGTGATAAACTGCAAAGCAGTCTGCCTCTTGAGGGACATGGTGGTTTAACAGACATACCATTTCCCATCGCACCATATCATGACACATTCCACACAGGGAATTACTCATACCAAGGGTACAATTGATTTATTAGCATACTCTATTACTCAAATCACAGACAAAGTGAAGCTTGTTTAAGGAGTGATAATAGTGCCAAAATAAATTTTATTTATTGGCATTTAAATCACTTCATACATGTCATAGTGGAAGTCTAACAGTGATCTTGTGGAAAACACATGGAGAGAGATTTCACTTGGAAAATTCACAAATAGCTCCGCTTACATCAGCATCTAGCTATGGCAATGCTAACAACCTACTCCCTACCTCTGTTTGTTTATGTAGAAGACACCCTGATAAAGTTCTGCCCGACTCATTATATGAAATATGCAGGGAGAAAAATGCCTGGAATTAAATTCACATGACAGAACGTGGCAGTCAGTCAGGTCTACTTCAGGCATCTAGGAGACAGTGGCTCTCTGTGTTAAATGGGTAAGTATAAACATGAAATACATGGCAAAATGAATGATTGTAATGATAAGAAGGAATGTTGGAGGGGGTAGTCAAAGTTGGAGTTGCCATTTTTCATTTCTAAAAGAGTCCGGTTATGTGAGTGTGTTTCACTGAACTATTAGAAGGATACTGGTGGTTGCAGAAATAACAATGCCCCCAAAAATATTTAGTGCTTGTCTGGCCTAAGAATCAGAGAATACTCATTGCTTAATAAAGACTGAAATGCTAAATACAGACAAGGCAAAGTTGTTGAAAGGAACATCAACTGACACTTTTCAAGAGCTCTTTTTCCCAGTATAATGTTTTTTAAAAATTGTTAGGTAAACTAGATACAGGTGTGTGTGGCGTGGAGGATTTGCTTTCTCCTGCCTCCACTCAACTTTCTTAAACTTATAGAGAGGTCAGGGGTTAAAGGTTAGGAATGCCACCTTGACATTCTACCTGCTGCTTAACTACACCAGGAACGTTGTGTTCACGTTCCATTAGAATAGGTTTTTCTACTGCTACACCGGGAACGTTGTGTTCACGTTCCATTAGAATAGGTTTTTCTACTGCTACACCAGGAACGTTGTGTTCACGTTCCATTAGAATAGGTTTTTCTACTGCTACACCGGGAACGTTGTGTTCACGTTCCATTAGAATAGGTTTTTCTACTGCTACACCGGGAACGTTGTGTTCACGTTCCATTAGAATAGGTTTTTCTACTGCTACACCAGGAACGTTGTGTTCACGTTCCATTAGAATAGGTTTTTCTACTGCTACACCAGAGTTGTAGCGCAGAACTCAGAAGCTTGAACGACATTCAGTTGTGTATTAAGAAATGATAGTCTCTCCACAGGACGTAGACTCAAAGCAGAGAATCACACTAATGATTTAAAGTAACTATAATGGGAGTGTATCATTTGTGTCTCCCGTCAGTCAACAGATACAGTATGCAGCTGATGTAGCATCCCGATAAATATCCTAAGGCATAGTACACTGAAGGCTGTCATACCCATCAGTATTAGGTCATATCATTCTCTAATATGAAGACGGCCTCATTTAACATTCTATCCTTCATATTTACTCCATCTATATAGAGATCAGGTCAGTTTCATTGCGATTCTTTAGCTTGTTTCCTCGTGATATATCATGTGAGACAGTGGGATCTGACAGGGAATGTATATCATGGATAAAGTTCACCAGAAAAAAAAAACACAATCTTTGTCCACCAGCTGTTGGACGACTTTCAAAAGTTCTGGAGGGGAAAGAAAATCCAGCCGCGGTGCTGCTTTGACAACGTGCCGTATGACAGCAGCCGTATGTCCGTCCATTCCTTGGTGTTTCATGACAGTCCAGGCTAACGACACCTCTATAGGCTTGTCTGTATACATGGCAGGAACACAACCTACTCAATTCCAACCTTAACAGCACAGGGGTGGACCGAGGGGAAATATGACATTTTAATATGGTCATGACTTATCATTTTTATAATATTGTTCATTTAAAAAGTATTTGGAAGGTGCTTTTAAGAGTGGGAATCTATGTGCGGGTTGCGTCAGCAATGGCTAGATCTGCAGGGCGTGAAGGACCCCGATTCCAACTCCCTGTGTCATCCGAGGGATGTCTCCAAATGTGCTCACTACACGGCTTGGCTTTGCTGCAATGATGATTCATAATTATTATCATGTCATTTCTACTCAACCTGGACTCAGGGGAAGATGTAACATGGTTAACGTAAATCCGTGAAAATGAGTGTGATATGTTCCATTGCATATGGTATATTTTATTTTGTGGATGTCCATCATCCATTTCATATGATATTTTACAGGGACCCTCAAAACAGCATGGTTCTTGACTTTTCATTAAAGACCCACCTCAGGGGAAGTTGCCGAACCAATTTCGTGTACCTCCTGTCATAGAGTGGAAATGTTAGTTTAGGTTCCGCCTCGAAGACTGGGCTGTTAATAAATATTCAGGAACTGGGGGTGGGATTTCGACATGTAGCAGAGAAATAACAACAGATATGCCCCTTACTAAGCCACTCTCTGTTGCCAAGAGAGTTTTTATCTATATTTTTAGTAGCTGTCTATTTACCACTACAAACCGATGCTGGCACAAAGAACACACTCAATGAGCTGCATAAGACCATAAGAAAACAAGAACATGCTCATCCATCTGCGGCGCTCATGGTGGCCGTAAACTTTAATGCAAGGAAACATCCGTTTTACCTCATTTCTACCAGCATTTTACATATGCAACAAGAGGGGAAACAAACTCTAGACCACCTTTACTCCACAAACAGAGACGCACACAAAGCTCTCCCTCGCCATCCATTTTGCAAATCTGACCATTACTCTATTCTCCCGATTCCTGCTTACAAGCCAAAACTAAAGCAGGAAGGACCAGTGACTCGTTCATGGCCAAACACGACTCCAACAAACATCATTATGTTTATCGATGACACAACAGTGGTAGGCTGATAACCTGCAATGATGAGACAGCCTATAGGGAGGAGGTCAGGGACCTGGCAATGTGGTGCCAGGATAACAACCTCTCCCTCAATGTGATCAAGATAAAGGAGATGATCGTCCCGATTCTCATCAACAGGACTGTAGTTGAGCAGGTTGAGAGCTTGAAGTTCCTTGATGTCCACGTCACCTACGAAATATCATGGTCCAAAACACACCAAGACAGCCGTGAAGAGGGCACGACAATGCCTATTTCCCCTCAGTAGACTGAAAAGAGTTGGCATGGGTCCTCAGACACTCAAAAAGTTGAGAGCATCCTGACTGGTTGCATCACTGCCTGGTATGGCAACTGCTCAGCCTCCGACTACAGAAGGTAGTTTGTACGGCCTAGCACATCACTGAGGGCAAGATTCCTGCCATCCAGGACCTCTATACCAGGTGGTGTCAGAGGAAGGCCCTAAAATTGTCCAAAGACTCCAGCCACCCCAGTCATAGACAAGAGTCAAGCGGAACCAGAGAGCCTAGGTCCTAAAGGCTTCTTAACATGTTCTACCCCCAGACCATAAGACTCCTGAACAGCTGAACAGCAAACGGCTAAACGGACTATTAGCATTGATGACAGCTTTGCACACTCTTGGCATTCTCTCAAACAGCTTCACCTGGAATTATTTTTCAACAGTCTTGAAAGAGTTACCATATATACTGAGCACTTGTTGGCTGCTTTTCCTTCACTCTGCGGTCCAACTCATCCCAAACCATCTTATTTGGTTTGAGGTTGGGTGATTGTGGAGGCCAGGTCATCTGATGCAGAACTCCATCACTCTACTTCTGGGTCAATTAGGCCTTACACAGCCTGGAGGTGTGTTGGGTCATTGTCCTGTTGAAAAACATATGATAGTCCCACTAAGCACAAGCCAGATGGGATGGCGTCTCACTGCACAATGCTGTGGTAGCCATGCTGGTTAAGTATGCCTTGAATTCTAAATAAATCACTGACAGTGTCACCAGCAAAGCACCCACACACCGTTACACCTCCTCCTCTACGCTTCACGGTGGGAACCACACATCATCCCTTCACCTACTCTGCGTCTCACAAAGTCACGGTGGCTGAAACCAAAAATCTCAAATTTGGACTCAACAGAACAAAGGACAGATTTCCACCAGTCTAATATGCATTGCTTGAGTTTATTGGCCCAAGCAAGTTTCTTCTTATTATTGGTGTCCTTTAGTAGTGGTTTCTTTGCAGCAATTCGACCATGAAGGCCTGATTCACACAGTTTCTTCTGAACAGTTGATGTTGAGATGTGTCTGTTATTTGAACTCTGTGAAACATTTATTTGGGCTGCAATCTGAGGTGCAGTTAACTCTAATGAACTTATCCACTGCAGCAGAGATAACTCTGGGTGTTCCTTTCCTTTCCTTTCCTTTCCTTTCCTTTCCTGTGGAAAGGTCCTCATGAGAGCCAGTTTCATTATAGCGCTTGATGGCTTTTGCGACTGCACTTGAAGAAACTTTCAAAGTTCTTGACATTTTCCGGATTGACTGACCTTCCTGTCTTAAAGTAATTATGGACAGTCGTTTCTCTTTGCTTATTTCAGTATTTCTTGACATAATATGGACTCGGTCTTTTATCAAATAGGGCTATTTTCTGTATACCGCCCCTACCTTGTCACAACACAATTGATTGGCTCAAATGCATTAAGAGTGAAAGAAATTCCACAAATTAACATTTAACAAGGCACACCTATTAATTTAAATGTATTCCAGGTGACTACCTCATGAAGCTGGTTGAGAGAATGCCAAGAGTGTGCAAATCTGTCATCAAGGCAAAGGGTGGCTACTTTGAAGAATCTCAAGTTTGAAATATATTTTGATTTATTTAACACTTTTTTTGTTACTACATGATTCCATGTGTTATTTCATAGTTTTGATGTCTTCACTATTATTCTACACTGTAGAAAAACCCTTGGATGAGTAGGTGTGTCCAAACCTTTTCACCCTATGTTTTTGGCATTAAACATATATACTTCCATACATTTTTTCAACTGTTACCGGCGGAGGCCTCTAGGTGTCCTAGAGCAAAACAACATGTTTGTGAGAGTCTAGTTTGTCATAATAATAACTGTCATAATAGTTTGTAGGCCAAACCGATCGGACTCTACAGACGATTTTGTGAGAAGACAGATTTTCGGGAGGTCTTTATGATCTGACAAACACCTCTGTCACCTTTCACCAGAGATGTGGAAATGTGACATTGTAGGATACTATGGATTTGAGACGTATCCAATGAATACATCTCTAGCTTAAACTGGCAGGTTTTTATGGGGATTTTTAAATTATCCTAATTAGATGTCTACATAGGACGCGGACATCGGCCTTAGGGTGGTAACATGATTTTTAGAGACTACCTCATCTCTGTACTCCACACATAAAATTGTCTATAATGTCCCTTAGTCAAGCAGTGAATTTGAAACCACAAAGACCAGAGAGGTATTCCAATGCCTCAAAAAATACACAAATTGGTAGATGGGTAAAAATGAAAAAAGCAGACATTGAAAATCCCTTTCAGCATGGTGAAGTTATTAATTACACTATGGATGGTGTATCAATACACCCAGACACGACAAAGACACCGTTGTCCTTCCTAACTCAGTTGCCAGAGAGGATTAAGGCTTTGAGACCAGTGATGACTTTAAAACAATGACCGTGATAGGAGAAAACTGAGGATGGATCAACAACATTGTAGTTACTCCACAATACTAAACTAAATGACAGAGTGAAAAGAAGACACTAAAGTAAATCTGCATAAAATGTGGCAAAGAAATACACTTTATGTCCTGAGTACAAAGCATTGTGTTTGGGGCAAATCCAACACAATACATCACTGAGAACAACTCTTCATATTTTCCAACATGGTGGTGGTTGCATCATGTAATGGGTATACTTGTCATTGGCAATGACAAGGGAGTTTTTTTAGGATAAAAAGAAATGGAATAGAGCTAAGCGCAGGCAAAATCCTAGAGGAAAACCTGGTTCTGTCTGCTTTACAACAGACACTGGGAGACAAATTCCCCTTTCAGTAGGACAATAACCTAAAACACAAGGCCAAATATACACTAGAGTTGCTCACTAAGATGACATTAAATGTTCCTGAGTGGCCTAGTTACAGTTTTGAAATGAAAGTGTCTTGAAAATCTATGGCAAGACATGAAAATGGCTGTCTAGCAATGATCACCAACCAACTTGACAGAGCTTGAAGAATTTAATAAAGAATAATGGGCAAATATTGTACAATCCAGGTGTGCAATCCAAGCTCTTACAGACTTTCCCAGAAAGACTCAAGGCTGTACATGCTGCCAAAGGTATTTCTAACATGTATTGACTCAGAGGTGTGAATACTTATTTCAGAAAGACTAGCAGCCTACATGTCAAGAGATGAGTCTCAGCTAAACCATGTCTATACTAGCTGTTGACATGTTGAGGGTTGACCTTTGACTCTTACCTTTTGTTAATTTCAATGAAACCGTGTCAGATTCCATTCGTAAACTAACACGCACACGGACATGATCAAATAAATACGTTTTTGTTCTCTCTTTTACCATTTCAGAAAGCTAGCTAACTATATATCAATGTATTATCGAAATTGTTCATGCGAGTCCGCCATAAAAATAGAAAGAATATAAGCTCTGGTAATATGGATAGCCTAATGAAAGTTTTGGTACGTCTATTGAAGCAATGGTCGAGTTCGTTTTTGCATGGCCTGGTCCCCCTGGTGGGTGGAGATTTCTCTTTTGGATCAATGTAATGGTCGAAAATTAGCCAAACCAATGCGAAACAAAAAATTTAGTTTTAGTCCAAACCTTCCCTCTTGGGGTGACGGAGGGGTTCTAAAATGCAATCATACCACACAAATTTGCCATTTATAAAAATGTATATATTTTTTTCAATACAGACTTAGCTCAAAAAAAAAGTGAAACTTGGCAAATTATCCAATGGATTATGATAATTTACTCGTAGAAGGGGAGGTGCAAAAACATTTAAAGCCCAAATTTAGCATAATTTGACTAATACAATTACTTTTTTTTTTTTTTTTGTGGAAATAAAAGAGACTGTCTCTTTAACCTGTTGCGACGAGCAATCCCGTATCCGGGATCTTAAGTATAGCCTCAAGCTCATTAGCATAATGCAACGTTAACTCTTCATGAAAATCGCAAATGAAATGAAATAAATATATTGCCTCTCAAGCTTAGCCTTTTGTTAACAACACTGTCATCTCAGATTTTCAAAATATGCTTTTCAATCATAGCAAAACAAGCATTTGTGTAAGAGTATTGATAGCTAGCATAGCATTAAGCCTAGCATTCAACAGGCAACATTTTCACAAAAACAAGAAAAGCATTCAAATAAAATCATTTACCTTTGAAGAACTTCGGATGTTTTCAATGAGGAGACTCTCAGTTAGATAGCAAATGTTCAGTTTTTCCAAAAAGATTATTTGTGTAGGAGAAATCGCTCCGTTTTGTTCATCACGTTTGGCTGAGAAAAAACCCCGAAATTCAGTCATTAAAACACAAACTTTTTTCCAAATTAACTCCATAATATCGACAGAAACATGGCAAACGTTGTTTAGAATCAATCCTCAAGGTATTTTTCACATATCTATTCGATGATAAGTCACTCGTGGGAGTTTAGTTTCTCCTCTCTTCAAAATGGAAACATGCACGCGCCTGGATATTACGCAATAGTTTCGACGGAGGACACCGAGCAGACACCTGGTAGTCTCTTATGGTCAATCTTCCAAAGATATGCCTACAAATATGTCACAATGCTGCAGACACCTTGGGGAAACGACAGAAAGTGTAGGCCCATTCCTTGCGCATTCACAGCCATATAAGGAGACATTGGAACAAAGCGCCTCCAAAATCTGGGGCATTTCCTGTTTGAAATGTAATCTTGGTTTCGCCTGTAGCATCAGTTCTGTGGCACTCACAGATAATATCTTTGTAGATTTGGAAACGTCAGAGTGTTTTCTTTCCAAAGCTGTCAATTATATGCATAGTCGAGCATTTTTTCGTGACAAAATATCTTGTTTAAAACGGGAACGTTTTTCATCCCAAAATGTTTATAGCGCCCCCTAATGCATAACTGGTTTTAAACTTCTTCACGGGATGATATTGAATGAGGGTGAAGAAAAAAGTGCACTGATTGTAAAAAAAATGACAAAATGTTCTCTCTGTGACACAGCTGGGGGGACGACGGATGCCAAATTCTTATCTGATCTCCGCAGGTCTGCTGGCTCTGGTGCACAATTTCACTGGACTTCAAAGTGCTCCACTGTCCCATCCACAGAGGAAGCTGGGCTGAACTCCTGTCAAGTGTTGTCAAATAGCCATTGCTCCACCTCATCCATAATACAAATCACCAGCTGGAAACTCTCCTTGAGAACTCTCCTTGAGAACTCTCCTTGGGAACTCTCCTTGGGAACTCTCCTTGGGAACTCTCCTTGGGAACTCTCCTTGGGAACTCTACTTGGCTTCTGAAAATGTGTGATTCCAAATCAATTAAATAAATTGTTATTTGTCACATGCTTTGTAACAACACGTGTAGACTAACAGTGAAATGCTTACTGAGGGCCCTTCCCAATCAATGCAGAGAGTAAAAAGAAACATTTTAACACAAGGAATAAATACACATTGAGTAATGATAACTTGGTTATATACACAGGGTAACACTACTGAGTCCATGTGCAGGGGTACGAGGTAATTGAGGTAGATATGTACAAATGGGTAAGGATAAAGTGACTAGGCAACAGGATAGATAATAAGCAGTAGCAGCAGCGAACTCAAAAGAGCTCAAAGGGGTCCATGCAAATAGTCAAGTTTTATCGCTTGGGCGTAGAAGCTGTTCAGGGTCCTGTTTGTACCAGACTTGCTGCCTTGATACCGCCTGCCGTGCAGCAGCAGAGAGAACAGTATATAACTCTGACACCGCCTGGTATAGAGGTCTTTAAGGCAGGGAGATAGACCCCAGTGATGTACCGGGCCGTGTGCACTACCCCATCCGTAGCGTGTACTGTACAATAGGTATTACAGACAGGGTCAGGGAAATAACATGTCAGTGAAAACCCTTGCCAGCTGGTCAGCGCATGCTCCCATTGTGAGTCTTAAGTGAACCGCTCTTTAAAACCCAGGAAATGAGTTGGCCTTAAGAGTTTAGGGGTGTTTCATAAGCCGCCAGTGATCATTTAGGACTTTTTTTTGCTTACTAAATATGTATCAGCTAACCATCTGCTAACTGAGGAACAGGTCATCAACATCCTAGAGACCAGTGCTGTCCACTGACTGGAGGTTGAGAAACACTGTTGAGTACACACTTCTAGGCAAAACACTGTCAAGCACCATGCATACACTAAGGCTTGAGCTCCAGTAATATTAATACAAACCTAATATAAACCTCTTTACTCCCGAGAGTTGTTACACTGGATGGATGTGCATACAAGATATAATATGCAGTTTTGAAGGAAATTGGTTGGTAATAGACTGTTTTAACACAGTTCCACCATGGACAACAAGCTGCTAGTGCTTAACAACGCTATGTCCCATATTAAGAGTATTTACCAGATTCCCATGGATGGATTAAAGACAACGAGTTACAGGGCTTTTCACTCCTTTGCCAAGCAGCACCAGTATGCCAAAAGCACAAATATGATTTCACAGATAAACCAGACTCTTGGGACGGACAGATGACAGGAAATCCAATGCAAATACCAATGTTTTTCTGCAATCCCCCATGTGAATACAAACACATGATTTATTCAGAGGAAGAGGATAGATCTCAACCACATGATGTATTCAGAGGAAGAGGATAGATCTCGACATTGAGATCTCTTTAATGGTACGCTTCTGGCGTGGATATATGCCATGCATTTCTACCCAAAGCCAATGCCAATAGGCCTGGGACTGAATCCAAGTCTCAAGCACTTCCTTTTCTCGTTTAAGTGGCTTTGATTCTAGGGTACATACAGTACATACTGTACAATCCATATCCTCCTTCATTCCTGCTCTCTCTATAATCACAGACTTGTATTTTGTCTGGCCGAAGCCTTAGCATTTCACCCAAGGTTGGGTCCCAGTCAATCCCAAGGTCTTGGGTTGTTCTTAACAAGAACCTTAAGGTTCTATTACCTCTACCGACAGGCAGTCCTATTGGTCCCTTGATGTCTGCAGACTCAGCCATGTGCACACGGTCCATGTAGCCTGCCCTACACCCTTCCTCTGCTCTCAATTCCGTCCATACCACCCCCTCCTTTCATTGAAATATTTAGGTTGGTAATTAAAGAAACGAGACGCAAAACAGTGTCTAAGATGAATGTTCTGATTTTGGTGTGTTAGGCTGTCATGAGCCAAGTCCATTTGCGTGAGAGCCTTGAGAAACTGGCATTGGAGGTAGAGAGGAAAGTAAAAGCCCAGAGAAGTTCCCAACAGCAAGACAGACATTTTGGGCCCAGATGGAGGTGCACGTGCATTTTATTCCGTGCTGGGAACATGTAATCATTTGAAAGGAGATCGCGTTGAAGTGGGTACTTGAATGGAAACACACCTTATCTAAACAAAGTACCCCATTTAGAAATTGGCATTTAAAACACATTCCTAGCTGGAGAAAAAAAGGGGGAGTCTTGAAGTTTGAAGAGCCCCATCGTAAGAGCGCTTCGATGAAGCAGAAGAAAAGCTGAAGAAGCAAAATGAAAAGATCTGGAAAATATGATGAACGTCACACTATCTGTGAATAATAAATAACGAGTGATTGAGACAGAAGCGAGACAAGTACACAGGACTATAGGGCTACAGAGTGCAGGGTCTGGCACATTTCAAAGGAATATGGAGGGAGGAAGGTATGTCCTGTATGACTTGTTAAAACGAACACTCTGCAACTGTTTGTCTGTGTAGAGCATGAACAGAGAGATACGTCCATAATTGCCAACGCCATTTGCATTTCAGCTTTGTCCGAACACTTTTTCCCCTCTCTCCGACTTCTGGAAAGATCCACAATGAAACATGCAGTGTAGCAATAGGTTCTTGTGGCAGTTGTTTCTCTCTACATGCCAGATCTACTAACAGAACAATACTGCATTAATTAGCTAGTATTTCCCATTTAAATATACAGTATTATAACATTTATATTGGGGACAGGGAGTACATCAGAGAAAAAAACAAAGGATAGGACTATATCAGCAATGGAGTGTGCCTCAACGTTTGGTTGGTTTATGAGGGTGTAGCAGGTGTGACACTAACGAGCTATCAGAGCTAACATGGCAACACTCAGAGAATGAATACTGTGGGCTACGGGCTAAAACGTATAGTGTTGTCAGACATAGATCACATTCTAAAGAGATATGTTAATTTCAATCATGTGTTTGTATCCAAGAACGGTGATATTATTTAATTTATTTGGGCATTTGACTCGTTTGACTCATCCTTCTCAACTGTTGTTATTTACTATTCTATCTCTTTCAGATAGTTGGCTTATACAAGTATAGAGACTTCCCCTGTGAGAAGTGTGATCTTTTTATATAACAGAGGAAAAAAGAGAGGAAAAATGGAGGTGAAATGCAAAGTGGGAGATGTGAAAAGACCCACACAGTTGATCGTGACAGGCCCGAATATAATTGGCAAAATGTCAGCCATCGGCAAGAAGCAGTAGTAAAACCACAGTGTATATGAATGGAAATCGGCACGGAGCCGTTGTTAACATTGCCTCGTCAGTAATTTAATGGATTTCTACCCTCAGGATGATCCAACCTTGGCACACTCCACCTCTCTATCCATCTGCACAGCATTATTTGAGGAGCAACATGCACACAAAGACACAAACAATCAAGTTAGTTTCTCAGGGTCAAATAAACATGGATAGAATTTCATCAGAGCAAGCAGATTTCTTGGAGATGGAGGAAGAGGTGGGAGGGCTGGAAGTCAACAAACAATGGGAGAGCTGGAAGACAACAAGAGATGGGAGGGTTGGAAGACAACAAGAGATGGAAGGGTTGGCAGACAACAAGAGATGGGAGGGTTGGAAAAAAGAAGAGGTGGGAGGGTTGGAAGACACATGGTAGTAGAGTTGGAAGATGACAGGTGGGAGGGTTGGAAGAAAACAATTGATGGGAGGGTTGGAAGCCTACAAGAGATGGGAGGTTTGGAAGACAACAAGAGATGGGAGGTTTGGAAGACAACAAGAGATGGGAGGGTTGGAATACAACAAGAAGTGGGATGGTTGGAAGACAATGGCAAGAAGGGTTGGAAGACAATAAGAGATGGGAGGGTTGGAAGACAACAATAGATGGTAGGGTTGGAAGACAACACGAGATGGGAGGTTTGGAAGACAACAAGAGATGTGAGGGTTGGAATACAACAAGAAGTGGGATGGTTGGAAGAGAGCAATATTTTGGGGGGTTGGAAGACTACAAGAAGTTGGACGGTTGGAAGACAACAAGACATGGGAGGGTTGGAAGACAACAAGAGATGGGAGGGTTGGAAGACAACAATAGATGGGAGGGTTGGAAGACAACAAGATATGGGAGGGTTGGAATACAACAAGAAGTGGGAGGGTTGTAAGACAAATGTTGGGAAGGTTGGAAGACAAGAGATGGTAGGTTTGGAAGACAAAAACATTTGAGAGGGTTGGAAGACAACAAGATATGGGAAGGTTGGAAGACAATAAGAGAGGGGAGGGTTGGAAGACAACAAGAGATGGGAGGGTTGGAAGAAAATAAGAGATCGGAGGGCTGGAAGACAACAAGAGATCGAAGGGGTGGAAGACAACAATAGATGGGAGGGTTGGAAGACTAAAAGAAGTTGGACGGTTGGAAGACAACAAGAAGTGGGATGGTTGGAAGACAGCAATATTTGGGGGGGTTGGAATACAACAAGAGAGGTGAGGGTTGGAAGTCTACAAGAGATGGGAGGTTTGGAAGACAACAAGAGATGGGAGGTTTGGAAGACAACAAGAGATGGGAAGGTTGGAAGACAATAAGAGAGGGGAGGGTTGGAAGACAACAAGAGATGGGAGGGTTGGAAGAAAATAAGAGATCGGAGGGCTGGAAGACAACAAGAAGTGGGATGGTTGGAAGACAATGGCAAGAAGGGTTGGAAGACAATAAGAGATGGGAGGGTTGGAAGACAACAATAGATGGGAGGGTTGGAAGACAACAATATATGGAAGTGTTGGAAGCCTACAAGAGATGGGAGGTTTGGAAGACAACACGAGATGGGAGGTTTGGAGGACAACAAGAAGTGGGGTGGTTGGAAGAGAGCAATATTTTGGGGGGTTGGAAGACTACAAGAAGTTGGACGGTTGGAAGACAGCAAGACATGGGAGGGTTGGAAGACAACAAGAGATGGGAGGGTTGGAAGACAACAAGAGATCGGAGGGTTGGAAGCCTACAAGAGATGGGAGGTTTGGAAGACAACAAGAGATGGGAGGTTTGGAAGACAACAAGATAATGCAGGGTTGGAAGACAATAAGAGATGGGAGAGTTGGAAGTCAACAGGTGGGAGGGTTGGAAAACAACAAGAGATGGGAGGGTTGGAAGACAACCAGAAGTGGGATGGTTGGAAGACAACAAGAGATGGGAGGGTTGGAAACAACAAGAGATGGGATGGTTGGAAGACAACAAGAGATGGGAGGGTTGGAAGACAACAAGAAGTTGGACGGTTGGAGACAACAAGAGATCGGAGGGTTGTAAGACAATAAGAGATGGGAGGGTTGGAAGACAACAATAGATGGGAGGGTTGGAATACAACAAGAAGTGGGAGGGTTGTAAGACAAATGTTGGGAAGGTTGGAAGACAAGAGATGGTAGGTTTGGAAGACAAAAAGATTTGAGAGGGTTGGAAGACGACAGGTGGGAGGGTTGGAAGACAACAAGAGATGGGAAGGTTGGAAGACAATAAGAGAGGGGGGGGTTGGAAGAAAATAAGAGATCAGAGGGTTGGAAGACAACAAGAGATCGGAGGGTTGGAAGACAACAATAGATGGGAGGGTTGGAAGACTACAAGAAGTTGGACGGTTGGAAGACAACAAGAAGTGGGATGGTTGGAAGACAGCAATATTTGGGGGGGTTGGAATACAACAAGAAGTGGGATGGTTGGAGGACAACAAGAGATGGGGGTGTTGGAAGACTACAAGAAGTTGGACGGTTGGAAGACAACAAGAGATGTGAGGGTTGGAAGACAACAAGAGAGGTGAGGGTTGGAAGTCTACAAGAGATGGGAGGTTTGGAAGACAACAAGAGATGGGAGGTTTGGAAGACAACAAGAGAATGCAGGGTTGGAAGACGATAAGAGATGGGAGAGTTGGAAGTCAACAGGTGGGAGGGTTGGAAACAACAAGAGATGGGAGGGTTGGAAGACAACAAGAGATGGGAGGGTTGGAAGACAACAAGAAGTTGGACGGTTGGAGACAACAAGAGATGGGAGGGTTGTAAGACAATAAGAGATGGGAGGGTTGGAAGACAACAAGATATGGGAGGGTTGGAATACAACAAGAAGTGGGAGGGTTGTAAGACAAATGTTGGGAAGGTTGGAAGACAAAAAGATTTGAGAGGGTTGGAAGACGACAGGTGGGAGGGTTGGAAGACAACAAGAGATGGGAGGGTTGGAAGACAATAAGAGAGGGGAGGGTTGGAAGACAACAAGAGATGGGAGGGTTGGAAGAAAATAAGAGATCGGAGGGTTGGAAGACAACAAGAGATCGGAGGGTTGGAAGACAACAATAGATGGGAGGGTTGGAAGACTAAAAGAAGTTGGATGGTTGGAGGACAACAAGAGATGGGGGTGTTGGAAGACTACAAGAAGTTGGACGGTTGGAAGACAACAAGAGATGTGAGGGTTGGAAGACAACAAGAGAGGTGAGGGTTGGAAGTCTACAAGAGATGGGAGGTTTGGAAGACAACAAGAGATGGGAGGTTTGGAAGACAACAAGAGATGGGAGGTTTGGAAGACAACAAGAGATGGGAGGGTTGGAATACAACAAGAAGTGGGATGGTTGGAAGACAATGGCAAGAAGGGTTGGAAGACAATAAGAGATGGGAGGGTTGGAAGACAACAATAGATGGGAGGGTTGGAAGACAACAATATATGGAAGGGTTGGAAGCATACAAGAGATGGGAGGTTTGGAAGACAACACGAGATGGGAGGTTTGGAAGACAACAAGAAGTGGGGTGGTTGGAAGAGAGCAATATTTTGGGGGGTTGGAAGACTACAAGAAGTTGGACGGTTGGAAGACAACAAGACATGGGAGGGTTGGAAGACAACAAGAGATGGGAGGGTTGGAAGACAACAAGAGATTTGAGGGTTGGAAGCCTACAAGAGATGGGAGGGTTGGAAGACAACAAGAGATGGGAGGGTTGGAAGACAACCAGAAGTGGGATGGTTGGAAGACAACAAGAGATGGGAGGGTTGGAAACAACAAGAGATGGGATGGTTGGAAGACAACAAGAGATGGGAGGGTTGGAAGACAACAAGAAGTTGGACGGTTGGAGACAACAAGAGATGGGAGGGTTGTAAGACAATAAGAGATGGGAGGGTTTGAAGACAACAATAGATGGGATGGTTGGAAGACAACAAGATATGGGAGGGTTGGAAGACAAAAAGAGATCGGAGGGTTGGAAGACAACAATAGATGGGAGGTTTGGAAGACAACAAGAGATGGGAGGGTTGGAATACAACAAGAAGTGGGATGGTTGGAATACAACAAGACATGGGAGGGTTGGAAGACAACAAGAGATGGGAGGGTTGGAAGACAACAAGAGATCGGAGGGTTGGAAGCCTACAAGAGATGGGAGGTTTGGAAGACAACAAGAGATGGGAGGTTTGGAAGACAACAAGAGAATGCAGGGTTGGAAGACAATAAGAGATGGGAGAGTTGGAAGTCAACAGGTGGGATGGTTGGAAGACAACAAGAGATGGGAGGGTTGGAAACAACAAGAGATGGGATGGTTGGAAGACAACAAGAGATGGGAGGGTTGGAAGACAACAAGAAGTTGGACGGTTGGAGACAACAAGAGATGGGAGGGTTGTAAGACAATAAGAGATGGGAGGGTTGGAAGACAACAATAGATGGGAGGGTTGGAAGACAACAAGATATGGGAGGGTTGGAATACAACAAGAAGTGGGAGGGTTGTAAGACAAATGTTGGGAAGGTTAGAAGACAAGAGATGGTAGGTTTGGAAGACAAAAAGATTTGAGAGGGTTGGAAGACGACAGGTGGGAGGGTTGGAAGACAACAAGAGATGGGAAGGTTGGAAGACAATAAGAGAGGGGAGGGTTGGAAGAAAATAAGAGATCGGAGGGTTGGAAGACAACAAGAGATTGGAGGGTTGGAAGACAACAATAGATGGGAGGGTTGGAAGACTACAAGAAGTTGGACGGTTGGAAGACAACAAGAAGTGGGATGGTTGGAAGACAGCAATATTTGGGGGGGTTGGAATACAACAAGAAGTGGGATGGTTGGAGGACAACAAGAAATGGGGGTGTTGGAAGACTACAAGAAGTTGGACGGTTGGAAGACAACAAGAGATGTGAGGGTTGGAAGACAACAAGAGAGGTGAGGGTTGGAAGTCTACAAGAGATGGGAGGTTTGGAAGACAACAAGAGATGGGAGGTTTGGAAGACAACAAGAGATGGGAGGATTGGAAGACAACAAGAAGTGGGATGGTTGGAAGACAATGGCAAGAAGGGTTGGAAGACAATAAGAGATGGGAGGGTTGGAAGACAACAATAGATGGGAGGGTTGGAAGACAACAATATATGGAAGGGTTGGAAGCCTACAAGAGATGGGAGGTTTGGAAGACAACACGAGATGGGAGGTTTGGAAGACAACAAGAGATTGGAGGGTTGGAAGACAACAAGAGATGGGAGGTTTGGAAGACAACAAGAGATGGGAGGGTTGGAAGCCTACAAGAGATGGGAGGGTTGGAAGACAACAAGAGATGGGAGGGTTGGAAGCCTACAAGAGATGGGAGGTTTGGAAGACAACAAGAGAATGCAGGGTTGGAAGACAATAAGAGATGGGAGAGTTGGAAGTCAACAGGTGGGAGGGTTGGAAAACAACAAGAGATGGGAGGGTTGGAAGATGACAGGTGGGAGGGTTGGAAGACAACCAGAAGTGGGATCGTTGGAAGACAACAAGAGATGGGAGGGTTGGAAACAACAAGAGATGGGATGGTTGGAAGACAACAAATGATGGGAGGGTTGGAAGACAACAAGAAGTTGGACGGTTGGAGACAACAAGAGATGGGACGGTTGTAAGACAATAAGAGATGGGAGGGTTGGAAGACAACAATAGATGGGAGGGTTGGAAGACAACAAGATATGGGAGGGTTGGAAGACAACAAGAGATGGGAGGGTTGGAAGACAACAAGAGATCGGAGGGTTGGAAGCCTACAAGAGATGGGAGGTTTGGAAGACAACAAGAGATGGGAGGTTTGGAAGACAACAAGAGAATGCAGGGTTGGAAGACAATAAGAGATGGGAGAGTTGGAAGTCAACAGGTGGGATGGTTGGAAGACAACAAGAGATGGGAGGGTTGGAAACAACAAGAGATGGGATGGTTGGAAGACAACAAGAGATGGGAGGGTTGGAAGACAACAAGAAGTTGGACGGTTGGAGACAACAAGAGATGGGAGGGTTGTAAGACAATAAGAGATGGGAGGGTTGGAAGACAACAATAGATGGGAGGGTTGGAAGACAACAAGATATGGGAGGGTTGGAATACAACAAGAAGTGGGAGGGTTGTAAGACAAATGTTGGGAAGGTTAGAAGACAAGAGATGGTAGGTTTGGAAGACAAAAAGATTTGAGAGGGTTGGAAGACGACAGGTGGGAGGGTTGGAAGACAACAAGAGATGGGAAGGTTGGAAGACAATAAGAGAGGGGAGGGTTGGAAGAAAATAAGAGATCGGAGGGTTGGAAGACAACAAGAGATTGGAGGGTTGGAAGACAACAATAGATGGGAGGGTTGGAAGACTACAAGAAGTTGGACGGTTGGAAGACAACAAGAAGTGGGATGGTTGGAAGACAGCAATATTTGGGGGGGTTGGAATACAACAAGAAGTGGGATGGTTGGAGGACAACAAGAAATGGGGTGTTGGAAGACTACAAGAAGTTGGACGGTTGGAAGACAACAAGAGATGTGAGGGTTGGAAGACAACAAGAGAGGTGAGGGTTGGAAGTCTACAAGAGATGGGAGGTTTGGAAGACAACAAGAGATGGGAGGTTTGGAAGACAACAAGAGATGGGAGGATTGGAAGACAACAAGAAGTGGGATGGTTGGAAGACAATGGCAAGAAGGGTTGGAAGACAATAAGAGATGGGAGGGTTGGAAGACAACAATAGATGGGAGGGTTGGAAGACAACAATATATGGAAGGGTTGAAGCCTACAAGAGATGGGAGGTTTGGAAGACAACACGAGATGGGAGGTTTGGAAGACAACAAGAGATTGGAGGGTTGGAAGACAACAAGAGATGGGAGGTTTGGAAGACAACAAGAGATGGGAGGGTTGGAAGCCTACAAGAGATGGGAGGGTTGGAAGACAACAAGAGATGGGAGGGTTGGAAGCCTACAAGAGATGGGAGGTTTGGAAGACAACAAGAGAATGCAGGGTTGGAAGACAATAAGAGATGGGAGAGTTGGAAGTCAACAGGTGGGAGGGTTGGAAAACAACAAGAGATGGGAGGGTTGGAAGATGACAGGTGGGAGGGTTGGAAGACAACCAGAAGTGGGATCGTTGGAAGACAACAAGAGATGGGAGGGTTGGAAACAACAAGAGATGGGATGGTTGGAAGACAACAAATGATGGGAGGGTTGGAAGACAACAAGAAGTTGGACGGTTGGAGACAACAAGAGATGGGACGGTTGTAAGACAATAAGAGATGGGAGGGTTGGAAGACAACAATAGATGGGAGGGTTGGAAGACAACAAGATATGGGAGGGTTGGAATACAACAAGAAGTGGGAGGGTTGTAAGACAAATGTTGGGAAGGTTGGAAGACAAGAGATGGTAGGTTTGGAAGACAAAAAGATTTGAGAGGGTTGGAAGACAATAAGAGAGGGGAGGGTTGGAAGACAACAAGAGATGGGAGGGTTGGAAGAAAATAAGAGATCGGAGGGTTGGAAGACAACAAGAGATCGGAGGGTTGGAAGACAACAATAGATGGGAGGGTTGGAAGACAACAAGAAGTGGGATGGTTGGAAGACAGCAATATTTGGGGGGGTTGGAATACAACAAGAAGTGGGATGGTTGGAGGACAACAAGAGATGGGGGTGTTGGAAGACTACAAGAAGTTGGACGGTTGGAAGACAACAAGAGATGTGAGGGTTGGAAGACAACAAGAGAGGTGAGGGTTGGAATACAACAAGAAGTGGGATGTTTGGAAGAAAACAATATTTTGGGGGGTTGGAATACAACAAGAAGTGGGATGGTTGGAAGACAACATGAGATGGGAGTGTTGGAAGACTACAAGAAGTTGGACGGTTGGAAGACAACAAGAGATGGGAGGGTTGGAAGACAACAATAGATGGGAGGGTTGGAATACAACAAGATATGGGAGGGCTGGAATACAACAAAAAGTGGGAGGGTTGGAAGACAACAAGAGATGGGAGGGTTGGAAGACAACAAGAGATGGGAGGGTTGGAAAACAACAAGAGATGAGAGGGTTGGAAGATGACAGGTGGGAGGGTTGGAAGACAACTAGAAGTTGGACGGTTGGAGACAACAAGAGATTGGAGGGTTGTAAGACAATAAGAGATGGGAGGGTTGGAAGACAACAAAAGATTGGAGGGGTGGAAGACAACAGATGGGAGGGTTGGAAGCAACTAGAGATGGGAGGGTTGGAAGACAAATGGTGGGAGAGTTGGAAGACAAACAATGTGAGGGTTGGAAGACAACAAGAGATTTGATGGTTGGAAGACAACAAGAGATGGGAGGGTTGGAAGACAACAGGTGGGAGGGTTGGAAGACATCAAGAGATCGGAGGGTTGGAAGACATCAAGAGATCGGAGGGTTGGAAGACAACAAGAGATGGGAGGGTTGGAAGACGACAGGTGGGAATGTTGGAAGACAAGAGATGGGAGGTTTAGAAGACAAAAAGATTTGAGAGGGTTGGAAGACGACAGGTGGGAAGGTTGGAAGACAACAAGAGATGGGAGGATTGGAAGAACGTGTTGATGGTGAACATGCTTGGTTTTTAGTGGAGTACCACTCCATATGGCCAATGCAATCAGTTTATTCCTGGCTTTGCCATGGTGATTATTTAAAAAAGGCAGTGAAAATGATGACACGACAGCTTTGATCCTCCAATTTCACGTTTCTATTATCTGTCATCAGGCGGCTATTGTATCGACCTATTAGAATTAAAGCCACCATCCATAATTTATTTTCACAAAAACAGCAGCCCCGGTACTTAGTTTTCAGTCAAGTTGAAAATCAAAAATCAAATAACATTTTATTGGTCACATACACATGGTTAGCAGATGTTATTGTGAGTGTAGCTAAATGCTTGTAAAGTTGAGGGATGCGACCGTAACTATGGAGTGGTAAAGGTTGTTCTCAGTTATATTCTTGAAAAAGAAATGGGTTATATGATTAAGCTAAATTACCACTGAACAACAGTAACTTTCAGATAGCACCTTTAAGACCATCTCAACATGCTTATGGGCCTAACAGTTTGGTTTCACTCTCTCTTCATTATTAGTCTTTGTGGCCTGCCAGTCACCGGATACTCCCTCACGCCACACGACACAGTGATTCACCTCAAAGATAAAAATTAATCTGATATTTCATTCGCTGAGCTTTGAAGTAAACTGGCTTTTATTCCTTATAGTTAATCCATACATGGGTCTGATGGAAGCGGACAGTAAAAACTGTCATATTGATTTAGAGTATTATCTCTGATGAGCTCTGGAAGAGGAGTCCGGAGGAGCTCCATGCCTGGGCCCATTTTCTCCACATCCCGGAGGGAGGGGGAGGGGGAGGAGCGGGGTGACGGGGTAGGGCCTGGATGGGATAGGCGGCTGGCTCAGGGTGAAGTGGTAACCAGTGTTGTGGAGTCCAAACAGAGAAGCAGCAGCAGGAGGTGAGTATCTGTTTTCATAATGGGATCACTATAAAGACAAGTGTACATAATTTTGAGAAACATTAGTGCAGCTTTCCAGTAGTGCAAGAGTGATTGAATGTGGCCCACAGTCATAATAGCCTTGTGTAGAAAACCTTGTTGGCAGTGAGGGCCAGAGGGTGCACCTGTTTTTAATCTCTTTATGGAGTATGAAACAGGCTGAAAAAACAGATTGGCGTTTTAACTGTGGATACGCCCGCACTCTCCTTTAATGTCTGCCAAGGAGTGGGCAGGGTGTGTTAACCGGGTCTGGCTCTTTACATCTCACCCTCTATCCCTGATGCCTGTCATAATATGGTTGGCAGACACTACTTTTCTAATGTGAGCCTAAGACTAACCTGTCCTGAAGCATTTACCCAAAGAAAGAGATCAAGGGTTTGTGAGAAATTGAAGAATATCTGATCTATAAAAATCCATATAACAATCACTTTCATTTATAACATTTTGTCTAGTCTTGACCCCTGACTTTAGAGCATCAATACCTATCCAGTCACCTCTGCTGTCCTTTAGGTAAATACAAGTCTACATGGACCTTTGGGTAAGTTTGATGTTCTCTCTGCTACCGCATGGCAAGCGGTACCAGAGTGCCAAGTCTAGGACAAAAAGGCTTCTCAACAGTTTTTACCCCGCGCCATAAGACTCCTGCCAGTCATGTAATCAAATGGCTACCTGGACTATTTGCTTTGTGTGTACCTCCCCAACCCCCCAACCCCTCTTTTACGCTGCTGCTACTCTCTGTTTACCATATATGCATAGTCACTTTACCTATACATTCAGGTACATACTACCTCAACTGGGCCGACCAACCAGTGCTCCCGCACATTGGCTAACAGGGCAATATGCATTGTGTCCCGCCACCCGCCACCCACCACCCGCCAACCCCCTCTTTTACGCTACTGCTACTCTCTGTTCATCATATATGCATAGTCACTTTAACCATATCTACATGTACATACTACCTCAATCAGCCTGACTATCAGGTGTCTGTATGTGGCCTCGCTGCTTTTATAGCCTCACTACAGTATATAGCCTGTCTTTTTACTGTTGTTTTATTTCTTTACCAACCTATTGCTCACCTAATACCTTTTTTTCACTATTGGTTAGAGCTTGTAAGTAAGCATTTCACTGTTGTATTTGGCGCACGTGACAAATACACTTTGATTTGATTTGATTTGATGATGTCTCCTTCCTCCCCACATTTTAAGATGCTGGCAGTGATACACATCTATTCTGAACTGCTGTACTGGGTTCAGGCCATAAGAAGGCTTTCAGCCAAGATATGTCTGCGAGCAAAAAAGCTGTTAAAAGCTTGTTAAAAAACACATTTTTACAAAGTACTCTCTGAACTGACGTTACTCTCCCACCATTAGAATACTGATGTATGACTTTTGTTTTGGAAACTGTTGCATGCCCACACAAAGTGCATTTATGACTAAGGAAAATTGCACAACAATAGATTATCACTTTTTTTGTTTTTTTTTGCCTGTGAGTGTCTTCGAACTCAGTTTCCTTGCTTGCTAAGAATCTGTGTTAACCACTGAGCTAAACTCTAGGGTAGCTGAAGATGTAGGAAATTAATTTGATCACCATGTTGCAGAATGCAATGCAGGAAATCATTGGAAATGTGTGGTAGTGTATTTGAGGTTTAAAAATGCTTTTGAACTTTGTAATTTACATTAAGTCAAGTTTCCCTTACGATAAATGTATCAAACCCCTACAAACATTTCCATTAATTATAATTCCACATAATAATTCACATTTCCTGTTGCTGCAGGATTATTTTCCTGCTGTATCAAACTGGCTCAAATGAAGATCCTACATCTGTAGTGAAAGTGTACAGGTTATTTATCATGTAGTAACATAAACGCTAACAGTGCTAGGTTAGTGCTGTCGTGTCTTTGGCTATGCCGGATTAAATGATATGACATGCTATTCTATAAAATAATTTCTCAGTAATTAATATCACCTGATTGAGCTAAACATGTCAATGTAATTAACTAGAGAGTCGGGGCACCACAAAATAATATTTATAGAGCTGTTATCTTACGAATAAACTGCAGTCAATATTAATCGTCACCTTAATTCAGTCTCATCTGAAAGTTGTACATTCTTGGTTATCTTCACGAACCCTGGCTAACAAGTTAAATCAGCAATGCAAAATTGGGTTTAATTATTTATTTACTAAATACCTAACTAATCACACAGAATTACACATACACATAATTAATCATAACTTGATTACAAATGACGTCATAAAGGAAAACGTCCCTAGCGGGCGGAACATATATGACAGCTTGTTACACAAAGGAAAAGGGGTTAGGTTTGAGTGAAAGAGCAGGAAGACTGAGGAACAAAGGGCGAAGCTGTGCTATCGTAAATACAGTATCTTATTCATTCTAAATTACCGCCCATTCGGAAAAGGAAAATGCAGTAAATATTTACTCTGCGCTTCGGTAGGGTGGTGGTAGATGGAAGGCCGTGTTGCCAAACCAAGTCCTTTGTCCTTTGAAGAATTTCTCCGGTGGTCAATTGGATACATTGCAGTAACGTCATTGTGTGGTAGACGGGATACTCTGTCTGTTCCTTCCTAACCTGCGTTAGCAGCTGCTGTTGCTAACTCAATGGCTAGGAGGTATCACTTCTGTAGTGAATAAGAGTTCAAAGTTTATACCATTCGCAACCAAAGCTCACGCTGATGTTGGCTTCGTACTGTAGTTATTATCTGAACCATTCTGACATCGGACCATCGTCCTCACATCCTCGGAACAGGAGGTTATATTGTCGTCAAGGCTTTATATAGGAAGGGAGAAATGGGGTGTGTTTCATAGTTTACCACCTGTGTCTCTTCACGTGGGCCTAATTTACAACCTATGTCTCTCCACTGAGTCGGGCCTAATTCACTCATGAAAACCCAAATCTCTAAAGTCACATTTCATCTCGTCAAGAATAATTTCATATTCAAACATTTAAATTGAACAACAATTCCATGTGAATCTAATAACTCTGATGTGTAGACTTTCCACTGTAGAGTTTATGTCATCTTATCATTGATGAGAATGTCTCAGATGACAACCGAACTGACATCATATTCATTGAGTACCACCGCATATGTTCAATTGGTCGGATTATCAGAATATAGTTCCCCCCACCTTCTGATGTTCCCAGAATCTCTATGTTAACCAAGGTGTTTGCAAATGTAACATCAGTAGGGTAGAGAGAGGAAAAAGGGGGGAAGATGTATTTATGACTCTCATAAACCTACCCCCAGGCCAACGTCATAACAGTGCCATAAGTACAAATGGCTTTCATCATCACAAAATGGTATGGAGGCCCTACTGGCCCAAATGTAGAAAACCTGACAAATTATTTTGGGAAAAGTTTTTAAACATGTGTGCTGCTTTTCCATGGAGCAGTGTACAACATTGATCATGTACTGTACACCCTTAATCCCTATGGTGTTTCAGAGAAGTACAGAGAATAACATAAGCTGTGGCAGGGAAACACTGGAGTGGATGAGAGCTGGGACTGTACATCAAAGGGAAACTGGCATGGGTGCAGAGTGGACCTCTGATTGGTAATCGTTTGCACATGCCTAAATGGGTCCACTGGGCAGGAACTGAGGATGGAGGAGAACTTTGATCGGACAGTGAAAAAAGCCCCACTGCAAAAACCAGCAATGACAAGAGCATAGCCACAGAACATTAAGAAATGTGTGGTAGCACTTTGATTAAGGTTTGACTGGTAAATAACGTGAAGTAAAGGCTACGTGATCTATCATGTAGCCGAACATCAACGCAGCAGTGGTGTTGAGTATATAGTAGATCAAGTTTGGCCATTTTTGAAAAAACAAAAACATATCTTTCCCATTATGTTCATGGATTTAATAAGTAACAAAACAGGACTAAAGACAACATATTGTACAGGCTATCTGCCTGAAATACTATGAAATAACTTTCAATATCAGAGAACTTTGACAGTGGAGACATCTGTTTTATCTAACTCAATGGACATGAAAGCCATTGGGTGTGATTCCATAAGCTTTAAACTTTGTTCTAGAACCATAGAGATCCATGTGATGCATTAGAACAAATATCCACATATGGACTAACAGTCGGACATCAAGCATTCCTTTTGAGAATTGCCCAAGATCTCTTGGCTCTGTTCAGATCCCAGACACACACACACAAACACACAAACACACACACACACACACACACACACACACACACACACACACACACACACACACACACACACACACACACACACACACACACACACATCGTCATGGCAACTAACCTTAATCCTCCATCCCGTTCAACCGTTCCATGGCATGCTCTCTCCGGCCATACTTGTGTGATTCTGGGAGGGGGAGGGGGAACTGTCAACTTTCCCTTCCGACTCTCCACAGCTGGACACAGCGTTCCCAGTTCGCATTAGGACGATGCTGTGGCCGAGAGCCAACCAGACACCTGCGTCTGACAGCTGAACACTGTGCGCAGCAGTGGAGCGATACGGAGAGGATGGGAAGGATGCTACAAACTTACGTGGAGTAGAACTGAACAGAGAGAGACAGAGAGAGACAGAGACAGAGAGAGAGAGACAGAAAGAGAGAGAGAGAGAGAGAGAGAGAGAGAGAGAGAGAGAGAGAGAGACAGAGAGAGATCCTGTGTTAGTCAAGTCTTTGATTTGAATTCCCTTTCTTCAGGGCAGCCAACAGGGTTCCCTGTTACAGTAAACCATTTCCAATCAGAATGTGTCACTACAGTGTTTGACTTCTGAATTGTTTCTGTCTTCTATCATAATTGCACATGGTCATTTGAGCACATATTTAAATATGTTATATTCCTCAAATGTCTGCCATCATGTGGCACTCCATAATCTGTTTGTAGGTACCGTCCATCAGGCTTTGCCACGCTGAGGCATTTCTTTACTATAAACCCAATCAGTGAGGTGACTCAGTAAAAAGTGAGGAACCCTCAACATGAAACACATGCATTAGCCTTTTGGTGTAATTCGTTTTTGCTACAGTTAATAACAGTAAGTGCTTAGGTAGTACACAACAACAATTATTTTATATAATAACTACAGTGTCCCACCTAAATAACTAATTTTGTCTATTTGTCCTGTGAGCCTTTATGCGGCAATGGTACTTAAACAGGACTTTATTTGAAAAGGGGTAATGGTGTTCCTCATGTATTGCCTTGGTGAATTTGGAATATAAAACGCCTGAACTCTGGTTAGCCTTGGCGAAGCTAATCGTTTCTACCATCGACAAACCCTTTCTCTTCTTTCCTCCACCAAGTTCAAGTGATTGGAGGATCCTGCTTTACAGTGCATTACCATCTCAGTTCATAACCGTAACACAATGACACACCTTCCACAGATCAAGCAAACAGTCCATTCTGCCACTCCTCAGTGGCATTGATATCTCATGCCTTGCTTTGATTAAAATTTCTCCCGGCAGCTCACAAATCTTATATGGTTTCTCATATATTCCGAAGCCTGTTGCAATACTGTGGTTTCACAATATCATTGAAGTCTTGTTGATGAATTTTAAGAGCACTGTCAGTGTCAGTGTTGTGTAAGTTTAGAATTTAAAGTTGAAATATGATGAAGCATTTTATGAATTAATATATTTTTAATATGGTATATGGCTACAGTACGTGACTATTAAAGGATTTGCGTCTTCCACTGTATATTGCATCTAATGTATCCTACACACTTTTATTATCTTAGACATGGTAGAGAATTGTACTGCTACAAGGGAACGTTAAAATTAATTGGCATGCTAAGGGTTAAAGGTCGAATGCAGCTCTTTTTATCTCAATATCAAATCATTAAGTACCTTACTGTGATTGCTGTCAATTAAATTGTAAAAAATAAACAAAATAGCTTCTTAGCAAAGACCAATTTCTCAAGCAAGAATTTTACAATGACTATATTGGCTACATGATATCATAGGAAAATGTCATCATGGTCTATTTTTGCAAAAAGGTACAAATGTCACAGTAGAAGCTCTGCCCTCCTCCTCTCTCCCTGATTCCTCCCTCCCTACACCCTCCCTGCTCTCTCCCTCCTCTCTTACGCTTCCCCTATCTGTCCCTTCTCTCTCCCTCGCTCCTCTCTACATCCTCCCTCCCTCCTTTCTCCCTCCCTCATCTATACCTCATCCGTCCCTCCTCTCTCCCTCCTCCCACTCTCCTCTCTCCCTAATCCATCACTCCTCTCTCCCTCCTCTCTGCCTCCCTCCCTCCTCTTTCATTCCTCCTTCTCTCCCTCCTCCCTCTGTCCCTCCGTGCTCCATCCTCTCTCCCTCCTCCCTCTCTCCTCTCCCTTCTCTCTCTCCTCTCTCCCTCCCTCCTCCCTCTCGCCTCTCTCACTTAACCCTCCTCTCTCCACCCTCTCTCCCTCCATCTCTCCTCTCCTCTCTCCCTCCTCTCTACCTCCATCTCTACTCTCAATATTTCCCTCTTCTCTCTCTGCTCCTCCCTCCCTTGCCCTGTGTAGGGTGCTGTCTTTCGGTGTCCTGACTCTCTGTGGTAAATAAAGATCCAATGGCACTTATCGTAAGAGTAGGGGTGTTAACTCCAGTATCCTAGCCCTCATACCATCATGGCCCCCTAATCATCCTCAGCTTCCAATCTAACGTAGGCTAATGTGATTAGCATGAGGTTGTAAGTAACAAGAACATTTCCCAGGACATAGACATATCTGATATTGGCAGAAAGCTTAAATTATTGTTAATCTTTGGGTATGTCATTTTAGGTGAAAATTTAAAGAAAAAAAAGGGGCCAATCCTTAAGCATTTGAACCAATCAGTTGTGTTGTGACAAGGAAGGGGTGGTATACAGAAGATAGCTCTATTTGGTAAAAGTGCAAGTCCTTATTATGGCAAGAACAGCTCAAATAAGCAAAGAGAAACAACAGTGTATCATTACTTTAAGACATGAAGGTCAGTCAGTATGGAACATTTCAAGAACTTTGAAAGTTGCTTCAAGTGCAGTCGCAAAAACCATCAAACGCTATGATGAAACTGGCTCTCATGAGGACCGCCACAGGAAAGGAAGACCCAGAGTTACCTCTGCTCCAGAGGATAAATTCATTAGACTTAACTGCACCTCAGATTGCAGCTCAAATAAATTACAGACACATCTCAACATCAACTGTTCAGAGGAGACTGCGTGAATCAGGCCTTTATGGTCAAATTGCTGCAAAGAACCCACTACTAAAGGACAACAATAATAAGAATTGACTTGCTTGGGCCAAGAAACATGAGCAATGGACATTAGATGGATATACATCTGTCTTTTGGTTTGCCGTGTCTTTGAGAACCGCTGTGTCTTTGAGAGATGCAGAGTACGTGAACGGATGATCTCCGCATGTGTGGTTCATACAGTGAAGTTACATATCGCAGCTTTAAGTAAGCTGTGTAATTGAGGTCTTAAGAAATAACCAGAAAATAAATAACACCTCAACTCAAATGAGAAAGGTTCAAATGGTGAGTGTTTAGTTGGTAATTAACTTCAGCTCAATTGGTAATTAACTTCAGCTTAGTTGGTAATTAACTTCAGCTCAATTGGTAAATAACTTCAGCTTAGTTGGTAATTAACTTCAGCTTAGTTGGTAATTAACTTCAGCTCAATTGGTAATTAACTTCAGCTTAGTTGGTAATTAACTTCAGCTCAATTGGTAAATAACTTCAGCTTAGTTGGTAATTAACTTCAGCTTAGTTGGTAATTAACTTCAGCTTAGTTGGTAATTAACTTCAGCTCAATTGGTAATTAATTTCAGTTTAGTTGGTAATTAACTTCAGCTTAGTTGGTAATTAACTTCAGCTTAGTTGGTAATTAACTTCAGCTCAATTGGTAATTAATTTCAGTTTAGTTGGTAATTAACTTCAGCTTAGTTGGTAATTAACTTCAGCTTAGTTGGTAATTAACTTCAGCTTAGTTGGTAATTAACTTCAGCTTAGTTGGTAATTAACTTCAGCTTAGTTGGTAATTAACTTCAGCTCAATTGGTAATTAATTTCAGTTTAGTTGGTAATTATGTTTTCTATTAAAGTGTCTTAATAGATACCAACAAATTGATTGACAATTTTTTGGCAAAGACTCCATTCACCCAAGTCATAGACTTTTCTCTCTGCTATCGCACAGCAAGCGATCTAGGTCCAAAAGGCTCCTTAACAGCTTCTACCCCCAAGCCATGAGACTGTTGAACAATTAATCAAATGGCCACCCAGACTATTTACATTGTCCCCACTGCCCTGCTAATTTGTTTTTACATTGCTGCTATTCACTGTTTATTATCTATGCATAGTCACTTTACCCAAACCTACATGTACAAATGACCTCAATTAACGTGTACCCCCGCACATTGACTCGGTACCGGTACGTAGCCTCATTATTGTTAGATTAGTATTTTCTAAACTTTAGTTAATTTGGTACATATTTTCTTAACTCTATTTTCTTAAAACGGCGTTGTTGGTTAAGGGCTCATAAGTAACCATTTCACGATAAGGTCTACAACTGTTTTATTCGCTGCATTAGACAAATACAATTCGATTTGATCTTTACCTTTACTCAAGTATGACAACTGAGTACTTTTTCCACCACTGCTGGTAATTGTGTGTTTTGGTTAGGATATGGTGCCTACCACAATGGGAGGAGCTGTAGGAGAGGCCTGGGTGTGTGGTGTTTGGCTGAGTCAGGCTTCGTGGGCCAAGGAGCGGAGAGAACGATGGGGATCAGGCCCAGCCGGTCCCAGGTGCAGCCTATTAAAGGATCCAGCTGGACCCCAGGTGCAGCCTATTAAAGGATCCAGCTGGACCCCAGGTGCAGCTTATTAAAGGATCCAGCTGGACCCCAGATGCAGCATATCAAATGATCCAGCTGGACCCCAGGTGCAGCCTATCAAATGATCCAGCTGGACCCCAGATGCAGCATATCAAATGATCCAGCTGGACCCCAGATGCAGCATATCAAATGATCCAGCTGGACCCTAGGTGCAGCCTATTAAAGGATCCAGCTGGACCCCAGATGCAGCCTATTAAAGGATCCAGCTGGACCCCAGGTGCAGCTTATTAAAGGATCCAGCTGGACCCCAGAGGCAGCCTATTAAAGGAACCAGCTGGACCCCAGGTGCAGCCTATTAAAGGATCCAGCTGAACCCCAGGTGCAGCCTATTAAAGGATCCAGCTGGACCCCAGGTGCAGCCTATTAAAGGATCCAGCTGGACCCCAGGTGCAGCCTATTAAAGGATCCAGCTGGACCCCAGGTGCAGCCTATTCAATGATCCAGCTGGACCCCAGCTGCAGCCTATTCAATGATCCAGCTGGACCCCAGGTGCAGCCTATTAAAGGATCCAGCTGAACCCCAGATGCAGCATATCAAATGATCCAGCTGGACCCCAGGTGCAGCCTATTAAAGGATCTAGCAGGACCCCAAACCCACAGTGTCCCCTCCCCATAAATTAGCTTTACAATGTAAAATCATGGCCCCCTGTCGCAACCATGACATCAATTAAGTGTCACATAATTCCCTCCCTGTTCTTTTTCCTGGTCGCACATGGACCAGCTTAGCAAAGTTAGTATCAAACAGTTGCCTGTTGAGTCATGTTTGGGAGGTACAATAGTGTTTTTTTATTTAGCGGTTTCCCAGGCCCTTACAGTATGTGCCATCTTTGGTTAAACAAATATTTGTGTTCATTTGGAGTGAATATCATCTACCTGCTGTTTTAGTTAACATCCTGAATAAGATGCATGAACCAATCAAATCTCAGGCCGGTATTTATTCATTTGCAAATATGGGAGTTTCCGGGCTTTCAGAATTGCATTTGATTTTTACAGCAGCACGTCTCACAAGGAAGAAGTTGTTTATGTTGTTGCGCTGGGTGAATTCTCAGCCAGGTTTGACCTGAGTGGACCATGCCACCGCACTGCCAGTTTCTAAAACTGTTTTACTGCAAATAAACAAAAGATAGTGTCAGTAGAAACTAATAGGGAACACATATTATTTGATTTATTTAATTTGATAGTTATTTCTTATCAGTATCTGTCACACCCTGACCATAGTTTGCTTTGTATGTTTCTATGTTTTGTTTGGTCAGGGTGTGATCTGAGTGGGCATTCTATGTTGGATGTCTAGTTTGTTTCTGTGTTTGGCCTGATATGGTTCTCAATCAGAGGCAGGTGTTAGTCATTGTCTCTGATTGGGAGCCATATTTAGGTAGCCTGTTTTGTCATTGTGGGTTGTGGGTGATTGTCTATGTCTAGTTGCATGTTAGCACTATGTTTCATTAGCAGTCACGGTCTTTTGTTAGCTTGTTCAGTTTACGTCGTGTTTTTCGTCATTCAATAAAAGAATGCATTCATACCACGCTGTGCTTTGGTCCGCTTCATACGACAAACGTGACAGTATCAAACACAAGGTCAGGTACCGCCAGCCATTGTGCTGTCCTGTGGGTGTCTTAAAGTGGTGTATTCCCTAGTTGCCATAGATATTAACATTATTCATCATTGGAAAGAAAAGGGGATACCTTGTCAGTTGTACAACTGAATGCATTCAACTGAAATGTGTCTTCCGTATTTAAGCCAACCCCTCTAAATCCGAGAGGGGCGGGGGGCTGCCTTAATCGTAAATAAACGGCACCGGAGGAACAGTGGGTTAACTGCCTTGCTCAGGGGCAGAACAACAGATTTTTACCTTGGCAGTTAACCCACTGGCCAGCAACCTTTCGGTTACTGGCCCAATGCATTAACCACTAGGCTATCTGCTGCCCTATTGGACAAAACTTTGAGTTTGAATGGAGCTGTGGATTTTCAAAGAGTCCCAGAGAGACAGAAACTATTTCCGGAAGCCATGGCATCAAAATGTAGAACCATCATGATGTTCTTGAGAGCAAATTGTAACAGGAACGACACACAAACATGTAACGTGGGTGTCTGATGTCAATCACTATTTTGTTCTTGTAGCTTTTTCATGGTATGCACACACTCTCACACCCTTACTCTTACAATAAGTACCATTCCATACACACCTTTTCCAGATCATTGCCATTTAGTTATTTACCAGTCTAGACTGTATGAACACAGGAAATGCTAATCACAGCTTAAATGTGTCGTCAAAGCTAAAACAATAGGTGTGTATAAGGGATAAGGATCAAGACAAGTTCCTGCATTAGCTTTTTGTTTTCATATTGTTGGAGGAGTTGTGTTTAGACATGGTCACCAAGTCTGAACTGTAGAACATACATATTATAATGGTGAGATCGCTTCCAATTGAGAAATAGACACCCATCTAGACTACACTAAATACACCTGACTGCCTCGACAAGTGAGGTGAAATGAATGCAATCATGTGTAGCATATAGCCTGCAGCTCAACACAAGCAAATAAAATGTAACATTTCTCACACTTGGTAAATTCAAAGAGTAATTAGTGTGCGTAAAGTAAGCAAATATTGAGGGGTATCATCAACCGCCATGCCTCTTTCACACCCAAGGCCAACCTTACATGAATGTGGTGCATGCTGGTACTGGATGACTAAATGACTACTGTGCACAACGTGGACACGAATACAAAGAGTTAGGTGGGTGATGTAATGATCGTAATCTTGATTATATCCGCTGTTGATGTACGTGTGATTGATTTTGTGAGGGATTTATCTCCTCAATCTATGAATGGATTATCAGAGTGTTTACATTCAAATGTGAGTACACATAACAAAGTATGGGCTTATTTTCACACTTTACAAATGGTACTGTGTAAATAAACGTGGTGATGTGAACGAGGTCAAAATATGAATCTATATTCAAAGCCTTTAATACTGCTTGGCCGATGCAGACTGCAGATGATCTCTGCGGGTTTATAATGTAAGGGATGCACAAGTCCGTCATCACTGTCAACACTTTTCGATTGATAACGTATGTTTTGACAGTGTGTTTATACCGTATGGGATCAAATTCTGCATGGCCCCTGAGTTAGACCAAGCAGACATTAGACATATTTTGCTGTATGTAAACAATCAGCACCACTGTATTCTGTAAAGGCCTAGGATTTACACCTTCACCTCAAACCTCATCATCTGCAGTAATAATATATTATCTTGAAGTACACATGTGCCGAGTTATATCTGCTGCCTAACAGTAAGTAAAACCATAAAACCATACACTCAGAAATGAGTACTTCCCAAACCCTGACTGTTAGAGCAAGTAAAACCATATGGAAGTGGAGATACATAGATATGTGTAGCTTTACAGTTTGTATTACTCCGCATGTTATCAAAGCAACTAAAGACACCACTCCAGTTTATGAAACTTAATGTCTTCTTCAATTGAAGCTAACAAAAGACTATTTAATTATACTGAATGTTTTTCTACGGCAAACTTTTTCCAGGATATTTTAAGGTGATTAACGTTTTGCTTGTACTTGCTTGTAGTTGTGAAATACTATCGTTGCTTTGGCGTTCTGTCTAACAAAAGCCTAACACGATCAAACTGTCGTCCGTTTCGTCCCTTTCCATTACAACCTTGAATAAATGAACAAGAAATAAACAACCAAACATCAAGTCAAGAACAGTCATGAACAGCATCAATTCGTTGGAGAATTGACTCTACAAGGTGTCGAAAGCGTTCCATAGGGATGCTGGCCCATGTTGACTCCAGTGCTTTCCACAGTTGTGTCAAATTGGCTGTATGTCCTTTGGGTGGTGGACCATTCTTGATACACACGGGAAACTGTTCAGTGTGAAAAACCCAGAAACATTTGTCTTGCCCATTCACCCTCTGAATTGCACTCATACACAATCCATGTGTCATTTTTCTCGAGGTTTAAAAATCATTGTTTAACCTGTCTCCTACACTGATTGAAGTGGATTTAACAAGTGACATCAATAAGGGATCATATCTTTCACCTGGATTCACCTGGTCAGTTTATGTCATGGAAAGAGCAGGTGTTCTTAATGTTTTGAAACTCTCAGTAGTTTGGTAGTTGGTATTTTATTATTATTATAGGATTGAGATATAGGCCAGTATATTGTAGCAAAGTAGTTGACATTGAGAAACTCCAGTATATTTTAGCAATCAGCAAGGCAGTGCAGCTGTCTACAAAGAGAGCAGCCTTTTCACGTGACCTCTGTTACGCATAATTCACACACACACACCTGAAACCGCTTAGCCTTATCAGGGGGTAGACTACTGACGGCTCCTCCACACACACACACACACACACACACACACACACACACACACACACACACACACACACACACACACACACACACACACACACACACACACACACACACACACACACACATTGGAAGGGTCATGAAGGCTTTCTCCCCCTCCTCTCATCAATCCATCTTTGCTCGGTAAACAGCCCTTTTAACAGAGTGAGGGATGGTGTAAGAAGGTGTTAATCATGAGGTCTCTACCCCTCAGGCCTCTTGTTAACACCAGGTATTCGACTACCTCCTTATCATGGTCATTCGTCCCTTCAGTGGTAGTGGTTATGGTTGGGATGTGGTGGATGGACTGGACACATACTGTACAGCTGTAGTTCGCCAACTGACTACCGTGTGACAGGGGCACTACTTAGACCGGACACACAGAATGCAGTCGAAGTGGAAGATGTATCCGTCCTTTCATCTGTGTGTGTTGGCGTTCTACCTAAACCATATGTCTTCTGGAGTCAGCCACTTTATCTGCAAATCAATCACATTTCTTAATGTAGCAGCATTTTAGAAAGATCTGGGCCTGGACCCCAGGTGGATTGTGTGAATACACTGGGTATTCCAATTGGACATAGTGAATCCATTTGTCTTGAAAGCATTAGCTACACAATCGTAGGCTGAAATTGAAATTGGCCACAGCGAATTGTATTTTATTTGCAATGACTGCTGTTGAGTCCGATAGGCTCTCAGTTCAAATGAACCAAGCAGTGAAAATGACAGATCTCACTTAAAAACAAAAGCCAATAAATGTTGGGGTAAACTCATTTTCCGACAATTCTGCTCTAAGGACGCATCGGCAAAACTTTCACATGGGAGCACGACATGAATGTGACGATTGTGCAAATTCTTCAGGATAACAACGGAGTACATTAAACACCTGTAGACTACATGCAGAATGAGGTTGTTCCTTTTACAACCCAATTGTCTTCTCAGAATGTTCCAGCTTTTGGTCAATGTTTTGTCTGTAGTCCCAGTCCTTCGCTAAGTAATTCAAATGTACTGTTCAGGGGTGACAGAAACCTGAGGCAGTGTGACATAAATCCGACTGTTCCTCTGATGCGACTAAACCCCCCTCAACCTTTATTGAAAGTTTGACTTCAAAGAAGTGCCTCTGGTTGGTGATTCATATGCTGTCATGATACGATAGACACTCATGGAACTCATTCTGGCTGGCTTTTTGACGAGGAATAGGCACTATGGTTTCTCACACATGAAAGAGCCAGAGCACGTGTGTCACCCCTGAGAATGGAGCCACTCATTAGGTAGACATTGTTACTCAGACATAACTTCAACCGTATTGGTTTTACTCTTTGTATGAAGACAAGTGTCTCTGAGACTGCTGGACTGCACTATGGCCGCTCATTGTTTGAGTTGGTCTGCTTTCACTTTAACAAATGCAATCAGTCAATGTGGTAGCTGAATCTCAACATTTTTTACTGACTGATTAACAGAAGCTTTTTGGAAATATAGAACATATTTTCTTTGATAATGGTTTGACGTGTAATTCATACAGCGTCTCATTCCATCTAGTTGATTTGAAATAAAACTTTTTTTTTAATGGATTGTCCACATAATCAAACAAAAGTATGTGTGTTTGAGGCCTGGATGCAGCACTTATTCCACACGGACCAGAGCCTCTGTGTTCGTGCTCCGTGTTACAATGCAGTACATGCTCTCACGTATGAATCATTACGCTGGGTGTTTAGAGTCAAGTCTCAGTGCTGATGGGTGGAAGAAGTCTCTCTCTCTCTCACACACACACACACACACACACACACACACACACACACACACACACACACACACACACACACACACACACACACACACACACACACACACACACACACACACACACACACAGCATTTGTCTGGTCTGACGTGTAGATGAGGAGCTGGCCCCGACTGGCCCCAACGGGGTGTGTTTTGGGTTACGCACTCTACACTCTTCTGAGTCATAGGTCATAACCCCTGGGAGGAGGTAGAAGGGAGTGCTTCTTTTGTCTAACGTTTGTCTTGGATGCACCAGGCTGTAGTCCAGCCGTCAGACACTAGCAGGACAGCTGGTGGAGACTGACCAGCGCAGTTCCTGGAGAAAAGAGTGAGAACCGGCTTTAAATGTTCAGGGCGGAAAGTTTGTCACCTCCCCTGTGTGTGGTGGAGGTCCTCCAAGAAGTTGTTACAGTAGACTTTTCCTCTGTGAAACAGAATCCCTTCGTTTATTTCAGAGTGCACATTTAATTAGTATGACACAATGACAGGGTGCCGAGGACGGAGCCAAGTGGCGCGCCCATACATGGATTCCGGACATACCAGTGGTGTCGGGCGATAATATTTGACGGACCCTGGAAAATCCTGGAGGCTAAGCTGTCAGTTTAGACACCACAAACAGGTTTCCAACCAACTAAGGAACAGAGGAACTCCCATTGGATCAGATTCTTTCCTGAGTGGTTTTCCCAAATCAATGTTATACCAGCTAATGAGGCCCAGACTTTTAAAATGTATATAACAAATAACAAAATACCAAGCCCATTTACTAAAGGCCCTACGATCAACAACATAATAATGTCAATCTTAACGAAAATAACTCGTTGGAATTGCTGGACCCTTTTCTTCCCATGGATTAGTAGGGTGAGAAACAAGACAAACTCTCTCCCACTTTCCCAGGCCTGTGAACCATGTGGACAGACAGACAAACACTGTGTTCATACCGACAGACTGAGAGCACGTGTGAAAATGACACTTCCCCTGAGCAGCCATCACATAGCAAGTCTCTCAAAGCCTGCGCCAAGATCAATTTCCATCAAAGGTCCAGTGGGACCAGTATCCCGCCATTTCTTGGAGACGAGTCAAGTCTTCCTTGAAGTGAAGGGAGCCAGGCTGTAAATGTATTATCTATAACAGAAGACATTACAGAGTTTTGTCATGTTTGTGCAGAGGTTCTCAAGGTCTTGTCACCATGGGCGAAATACAAAATGAAGCTTTCGTTGTCTTGCGATCCAAAATACACAAATTTAATTATTTCAACCCCTGACATCCATGTACTGTGACTACCTCCCTGGCATTTATAAACGTTTCATATTAAATTGAGGCCCACAGTTCCTTTGGAGGGGATGTAAGACCACAATTATTAGCTGACTCAGTGAATTATTTTTTAATGGCTATCAGACTTTCACCAGACTTTAACGACGCGGGGTATGACACTGTCAGTAAACAGTGTGTGTACCGTTAGTGCAGTCAAGCATATCAAACCGGACCCCCTCCTATAATGCTCTGTGAATTACTTATAATCAAAACACACAGTATGTTGATGTCATGTCCCGAAATGAATCATATCTGTCAATAAAGTTATTGGTGTAAGGCACCTTCCACACACTAAAACATCAGTCAAAGAGATTGGAAGCGTACAAATAGCCCCCTGGCTTTATATCCTACAGACTTCACCTGGGCATGGTGTTAGACAAGCAGGTCTATCCCAGTCTTTCACACCTCTTCAACCTGATTGAGAGAGCAAGAGACAGAGGGAGGGAGAGAGAGAGAGATGGGAGGGAGAGAGAGAGAGAGAGAGAGAGAGAGAGAGAGAGAGAGAGAGAGGGAGGGGGAGAGGGAGAGAGAGAGAGAGAGGGAGGCAGAGAGAGAGCGCAATAAAGACCCTTAAATTGAAAAATTTTAATTGAAAATTGAGAAAGCGAGAAACACCCATTATAATGATGACATCTTACACTGGCCCTCCATGGCCTCGAACCCTGGGAGTAGGCGGTTTCACTTCCCCTCGCAGCATGCACATCCCTGTCTTTTCCCATCATGATGTCATCACAATGTCACCCGCCAGGAGCCTGCTCCTTTCAGCTTTCAGGAGGTCAGCAGGCAAACAATTGAAAAGAAAAACAGCATGGAAAGAGAGGGAGGGGAGAGAGAGAGAGAGAGAGAGAGAGAGAGAGAGAGCGAGAGAGAGAGAGAGAGAGAGCGAAAGGGGGGGCCTGAAAACACAAACAGACAGTGCAGGAAGGGAGGGATAAAGAAAGTGGGAGAGTGGGTTATTTCCTCTAGGATTTGTTTAAGAGAATAGGACACTCCTCTGGATGCTTTGATATGCCTGGGACTTTCTTGTTGGGGGTTTGATAAGAGTCCATCTCATGTCTCTCTTTGGTAGGGTGCTGTTGGGGTTTTGATGAGAGTCCAGCCCATGTCTCTCTTTGGTCAGGTTCTGTTGGGGTTTTGATGATAGTCCAGCCCATATCTCTCATTGGTTGGCTTCTGTGGACTTTAAGATTACATATACAGTTTGAGTTGCTATAAGGGGATGTCCTGAAAAGGAAAGCAAAGGGAATATTGGATTTCGGCCTGCCGTATTCAGATTAAAGACAACTGCAAATTTCAACTGGCCCTTCCTTTTCTCAACCTAAAGAAGTACTGTTTTCTATAAAGTTGTATTGCCTGGATATTACGAATTATCATGTTAAACATTTATCTAAAGTGATAATTTTGTATGCCGATTTCATTTTTTAAAATGTTATATTTCGAATGAAATGGGAAAAGTATATTTCCGCAACTATGACTATTGAATAGAATGGCTCATTCAATTTTTACTCTGTTAAATTATATCATGTACTATATAGCTTGGAGTTACATGACTTGCAACAATTTAACGGTTGGTACCCAAATGTACGCCATGGTCTGCCCAGACTGTATTATATGGAATCACAGGATGTCTAAGGCTGTCTTATGTTGTTGCAAGTCAAAGGCATTAAAGATCCTTCAGTAAATGTTCTTTGCTGCACAGGGGAGATAACTTATGGGCTTGGACATCAGATCCAGGAAATATATTGTACCCTTTGACCTGGCATACCTAGCAGAGGTTTAACTCTGGATATAACAACAGGATGAGGCCAATTCTGGATGAGACCTGCCTTTACAAGGCTTCCACCAGCCCCCTCTATATCCCATTTGATACATAGTGTTTTGCAAGTCTACCCATGTTTGCTCTTGATTTAAGACCCAAGGCTTGTTTGAAGCCAAGAGACACGAATGGGATACAGAGAGAGGTCCCACAATTCAGCCAAGATAAAAAGCAGACAGTGATGTTGTACTCCAATGCCTGCAAATGTATGAGAAAATTGGTACTGAACCTGGCAGTGAGCCTCATTTACACAGGTATAGTGTGTACCTAACTACCAAACTCAAAGTTAGGTTAAGACAAAATCGGTCTTGCACGGACTACAACACCTGGGCTAGCATTCTTCAAAAACGTACAAGAAGAGAGTGTACAATCAGGATATTAAATCTGAGCCCTAGATCAGAGAGATGCTGTGGTAGGAGACACAGATATAAACTGGACAAAAGAGAGACAAAGCTGTTTTGAAACTAGCATGACTAGCATGGCTTACGTAGATTCCAGTGGTCCAATGACAGAATTGTGTTTCTGAGAATTTACATAAACTTTGTCAGGCCACAATCTGTATGATGAATCCAAATATGTGTTCAACAATTAAATTGTACTAAATTGTTGTTCTAAGTTGTTGCGATAGTCTTTTTTGAAGATCCTACGTCTCTGATCTTACTCCCGAAAAGAACTGCATGTTCAATACAGTATGTTCGCTGTGGAAACACACAGGTATTAGTCAGATTACATCACTTGTTTGTAATTGGAGCTAAGTACCTTGCTGCACAAGGTTCTCAGACTATCGATAGAAGCATCATTATCGCCTGTTTATGAGCCCATCTTACCTTGGGATAATGAGAGTTCCTAATCACTCCCAACATCACACGATTAACTGGAATACAACCAACTAATCTGGAGAGAGAAAGTAATGAAAACCCAAATTAGGAAGGGTTTTAATGAGAATAGTAAATGTAGGCTAACTTGGAAACTGCATGTGTGTTGGAGGGTTTGAATTAAGAAACCCTTCTCACCTTAAACCAGAAGTTTACGTTGAGAAATGCAGAGTCGGCGCAATCAGATTGTCTCCCTCTCCTCCGCCTTACCACAAACCACATGCTGCAAGCCTTCAGAAAACACCTGTCCCCTCACCATTCAGCCAACCGAACATTGAGCAATCGCACAAAACCCCATTATGTTGGAGCCAGAGTAATTTACAAGCTGGATCAGATATACCTAGAGCCTCGGCTCTAATCTCTGCCCAGAATCACTCAGGCATTCAAACCCTCATTGCCCCTATTCTTGTCAGCTGCTAAAATAAAATAATGTATATAGTGTTTCACCATTGAGTCTATTCCCAGCTAGAACATTTAGTTCCTTGGAAGTTGTGGAACTGTATGTTTTTGTTTGAAGAAGTAACATTTTGCCTTTCCTGGGAACGTTTATCTTTAGGTTGCAGGGAGATTCTAGGAGCATTTTACTGGGAGGTTTTATTAACCCTAATTACAGTTTATTTGGAGGTTTTATTAGCCCTGAGAACAGAAATTACAGGTTATTTGGAGGTTTTATTAACCCTGAGAACGGAAATTACAGGTTATTTGGAGGTTTTATTAACCCTGAGAACGGAAATTACAGGTTATTTGGAGGTTTTATTAACTCTGAGAACGGAAATTACAGGTTATTTGGAGGTTTTATTAACCCTGAGAACGGAAATTCCAGGTTATTTGGAGGTTTTTGAATAACCTCCTTAAAACTATCACAGGATGTTTTGAATAAGACTTTTAATAACACTGCTAATTTTGGGTTAACTTTTTGAACTCCAAGCACAGATGGAAATAAATTAATGCGAACACATATATATATTTTTTTTACTGTGACATGGCTTCATTGAGATTTTAAGTAGTCCACTGCTCCACCAGGATGTAGCAAGCAGGCCATGTTTTTACGCATACAAAGCTGTTCATTTTAGTCTATTCAAACAGAACCAATTTCAAAGGGAAACAAGCACTCATTATTAAGATCAGGTGTGGCCAAATAGTGTCGGCGGCCAACACACCTGAACACACTTAATAAGATAGAAGATAGAGTTCTGTTGATGGTGAAAACGAAATGTATATGTTTCAAATAACATTCTTAGAACGTTCTTTGAAGGTTTTTTTTCATCGTCCCAGTCAGTATTAGATAGAACATCGTGTCCTCGTCCACCTGTGGGAAAGGTTTCTCCATTGACTCACAGCAAAAACTTGACCTTGTTTTCTTGTTTGTCTGCTTGTTTTAATCAAATATAAAACTACATTTAAAAAAAGTACAACATGTCTAAAGATTCATTTTCAATATTTCCTGCTACCAAGGGTTCTCACTTCTTAGAAAAGCATAATAATGTATTGTAAACCACATTGTAAACCATCGATCAGGAGTTTTCACCTGGTTACATGTACATTGAACAACACAGCAGCTATTTGGTATGTTTTGTTATTTCTGTTTAATGAAAAAAATACTACAAAGTTGGCTATTTTACAATCGGGCGCAATGGGAAATAATGTTTGTTTTCCCCAAAATGTGGGCGTGGTCAAGGGGAATTCCTTATTATCAAGTGAACATGGACTCGGAGTATGGAATGTTTTGAGAATGGAATTTAGAGCTTATTGAAATGAATGTGTACAATTATTATTATTTTTACCAGAATATTGCCAAGAAATGACAGGAACGACAACCATACATTATCTGATCATTCTGAGAACATTGCTTAAGCCTCCCAAAATGTTGACATTAACCCTTAATAGAATTCTACAATGCTGCAGTAGAATAGATAAAGATTAAGTTAATTTTCTCTCAGATTTAAAACAAACAGAAATAGCTCAAAAACGAAGGACAAATAACAATTACAAGTTAACTTAGTTTTATAGAGCACAATCTCTTCTTTAATATGACACCACATCCATATCAATAGGAATAACACACATTTTGTATTCCATTGTGTAAAGACACTCACTATCAAAAAACAAAACTAACACTCAACACAACAAAAAAGACTTGAGTATTTATATTGTAGTAAAAATATACCAAGTATATCAAAATATACCAAGTATAATATATTATACTTATAAATATTATTTTCCACATAAATAAATACGTTATCCAAAATGTGACCAGAGGTGTCATGCTCTGGCCATAGAGAGGCTTTTATTCTCTATCTTGGTTAGGCCAGGGTGTGACTAGGGTGGGCATTCTAGTTTCTTTATTTTTATGTTGGTGTGTTGTCTATCATTGTCTCTGATTGGGGTTCATATGTAAGTTGTTCTTATTCACTTGGGTTTTGGGGTAGTTATTTTCTGTTTAGTGTCTGCACCTGACAGGACAGTTTCGGTTTTCACTCTTTGAGTGTTTTGAGTAATACATTTATGATGAACACTTACCACGCTGCGCTTTGGTCCATGCCTTCTGACGAGAGACGTGACAGAACTACCCACACAAAAAGACCAAGCAGCGTGGTCAGGAGGAATGGACGTGGGAGGACATTTTGAATGGGAAAGGATCCTGGATGTGGGAGGAGATCCTGGCTGGGAGGGAACGCCATGGGAGCAGACGGAGGCAGCAAGGAGGGAGCCATTTTACAAGTGGTCACGGCTAGCACGGAAGCCCGAGAGGCAGCTCCATAAAAATATTTTGGAGGGGGCACACGTGGAGATTGGCGGAGTCAGGGTTTAGATCTGAGCCAACACCCCGTGCTTACCGTGAGGAGCATGTGACTGGTCGGGCACCGTGTTATGCGGTGATGCGTACCATGTCTCCAGTGCGCAGTCATAGCCGGGTGCGCTATATTCCAGCTCCTCGCATTGGCCGGGCTAGAGTGGGCATCCAGCAAGGACAGATGGTGCCGGCTCAGCGCTCCTGGCCTCCAGTGCGTCTCTTCAGCCCAGGATATCCTTTGCCGGCTCTGTGCACTGTGTCTCCGGTGCATCTGCACAGCCCAGTGTGTCCTGTGCTAGCGCCCCGCATTTGCCGGGTGAAAGTAACCATCCAGCCAGGACGGGTTGTGCCAGCTCTACGCTTGAGACCTCCAGTGCAACTCCATGGCCCAGTGTATCCCGTGCCTGCTCCACGCACCAGGCTTCCAGTGCATCTCCGCAGTTCGGTGAGACCTGTTCCGGTTCCACGTACCAGGCCTCCAGTATGTCTCCCCAGCCTGGTAAGCCCTGTGGCAGCTCCAGGCACCAGGCTTGCAGTATGTCTCCTCAGTCCGGTGAGACCTGTCCCGGCACCATGTAAGAAGCCTCCAGTGATGATCCATGGTCTGAAGCCTCCAGTGATGATCCATGGCACGAAGCCTGTACTGATGATCCATGGCCTGGAGCCTGTAGTGATGATCCATGGCACGAAGCCTCCGGTGATGTTCCATGGCCCGGAGCCTGTAGTGATGGTCCATGGCCCGGAGCCTGTAGTGATGATCCATGGCCCGGAGCCTGTAGTGATGATCCATGGCACGAAGCCTTCAGTTATGATCCATGGCCCGGAGCCTCCAGTGATGATCCATGGCACGGAGCCTGTTGTATCGATCCATGGCAAGGAGCCTGCAGAGACGGTCTCCACTTCGGAGCCTCCAGCGACGGTTCCCAGTTCGGAGACTCCGGCGATGATCAGTGGTCTGGTTTCTCAGGCGATGATCTGCGGCCCGGTTCCTCCAGTGAAGGTCCATGCACTAGGGCCACCACCAAAGCGGACGGATCTGCGGGTGGAGGGGGGTCTACGTCCCGCACCGGAGCCGCCGCAGTGAAGAGATTCCCACCCGGACCCTCCCCTTTAGAGTCAGGTTTTGCGGCCGGAGTCCGCACCTTTGGGGGAGAGGGGGGTACTGTCATGTCTGCCGAGAGACGTGACAAGAGGACAAAATTCAGAAAGTATTTCAAAACCCACACAAAGTAGCCTATTTGATTGACAATGATTCTTACTTCTGTAACAAGGTAAACAACTTTTCAGAGACCTTTTCAAAATGTAGGTAAATCAAGTCACATACACATATTTAGAAGATGTAATTGTGGGTATAGCAAAATGGTTGTGGAGAGAGGAGTGCTCCAACAGCGCAATGGTATCTAGAAATTCACAATCAAATCAAATTGTATTTGTCACATGCGCTGAATACAACAGGTTTAAGGTCTTGATACTTACAAGCCCTTAACCAACAAGGCAGAAAAAAATAAGATTTAAATAAAAAAATAACAGGAACAAATAATTAAACAGCAGCAGTTAAATCACAATAGCGAGGCTATATTCAGGGGGTACCGATACAGAGTCAATGTGGAGGCTATATTCAGGGGGTACCGATACAGAGTCAATGTGGAGGCTATATACAGGGGGTACCTGGTACAGAGTCAATGTGGAGGCTATATACAGGGGGTACCGGTACAGAGTCAATGTGGAGGCTATATACAGGGGGTACCGGTACAGAGTCAATGTGGAGGCTATATACAGGGGGTACCGGTACAGAGTCAATGTGGAGGCTATATACAGGGGGTACCGGTACAGAGTCAATGTGGAGGCTATATACAGGGGGTACCGGTACAGAGTCAATGTGGAGGCTATATACAGGGGGTACCGTACAGAGTCAATGTGGAGGCTATATACAGGGGGTACCGGTACAGAGTCAATGTGGAGGCTATATACAGGGGGTACCGGTACAGAGTCAATGTGGAGGCTATATTCAGGGGGTACCGATACAGAGTCAATGTGGAGGCTATATTCAGGGGGTACCGATACAGAGTCAATGTGCGGGGGCACTGGTTAGTCTTGGTAATTGAGGTAATATGTACTGTACATGTAGGTAGAGTTAAAGTGACACACAAATACACAGAATTCTAAAAGTAAAAGAATGGAATTAAGAAAAATATAAATATTATGACGAGCAATGTAGGCATTGCATTGACTAGAATACTGTAGAATACAGTATACAGTATATAGATATGAAATTACTAAATCACTATGTAAGCATTATTAAAGTGACCTGTGTTCCATTATTAAAGTGGTCAGTGATTCCATGTCTATGTATATAGGGCAGCAGCCTCTAAGGTGCAGGGTTGAGTAACTGAGTGGTAGACGGCGAGTGACAGTGACTAAGTTCAGGGCAGGGTACTTGGTGGAGGCCAGCTAGTGATGGCTATTTAACAGTCTGATGGCCTTGAGATGGAAGCTGTTTTTCAGTCTCTCTGTCCCAGCTTTGATGCACCTGTACTGACCTTGCCTTCTGGTTGATGTCCTTGATGATCTTTTTAGCCTTCCTGTGACATTGTGTGCTGTAGGTGTCCTGGAGTGCAGGCAGTGTGCCCCCAGTGATACTTTGGGAAGATGACACCACCTCCCTGTAGTTGCAAGTGGTGCAGTTGCCATACCAGGTGGTGATACAATCCGACAGGATGCTCTCAATAGTGAATCTGTAAAAGTTTGTGAGGTTCTTAGGTCCTTCGTTTTGTTGACATTGAGGGAAAGGTTATTTTCCTGGCACTACTAAATGTCACGTAGAATCCTCGGGAGCGGGCCACATTGGTGGCACTGTGTTACTGTATTCTCAAAGCGGGTGAAGAAGGGGTTTATCTGGTTTTCCCTTTGTAATCCGTGATTGTCTGGAGTCCCTGCCACATACGTCTCATATCTGAGCCGTTGAATTGCGAATCCGCTTTCTCTCTATTCAACCAAATTCCCAGTCACTTTGCCGTGGTTAAATGCGATAGTTTGCACTTTCAGTTTCGTGCAACTGCTGACATCTATCCACAGTTTTTGTTTTTGGTTGGTTTTAATAGTCACAGTGGAAACAACATCACCTATATACTTCCTGATGAACTCAGTCACCGTGTCAGAGTATACATCAATGTTATTCTCAGTGACAACCTGGGAACATATCCCAGTTTGCCTGATCAAAACAATCTTGAACCATGGATTCCGATTGGTCAGACCAGCATTGAATAGACCTCGTTTGAGTTTGCCTATAGGAAGGGAGGAGCAGAAGGGAGTCGTGATCTGATTTGCAGAAAGGAGGGTGGGGGAGGGCCTTGTAGACATCCCGGAAGGGAGAGTAACAGTGCTCAAGATTTTTTGAAGTGCGAGTACTACATGCAATGTTTTGATAGAACTTCCGTAGCTTTTTCATCAAATGTGCATTTATTGTTGTCCCCAGCTACAATAAATACGGCCTCAGGACATGTAGTTTCCAGTGTAGTTCTTTGAGGGCCGTAGTGGTATCGGCTTGAGGGGGGATATACACAGCTATAACTCAAGAGAATAAGACTATAACCCCATTCAATAAGATATAGTACAGACCAGGCCTCACACAAAATGTAGAAATAGTATACTAGCCTACTTTGACAACAATTCAGTAAATGCAATAAGTATTAGAAAAATACAAATAAAGAGAGAAGATACAAAACACAACAACTGTTCAGATACAATAAAATATTTGTAGTACAAATTCATATTTCACACTGTCACTTTCGTGTTTTCGTTTAGCCTACAACATATCATGGAACTTCTGGAAGCATGGCCCCATCCTGCAAAGTGGCACAAATCTCCCACTCTTTGCCCTGCGTCCACTCCGAATGCGCACCACATACCCTCTCTTGTGCCCTTCAAACTTCCCTTGCTTCCATATGAGTTACAACTCGGTCCACACGCCCTGGTGCCACACTCCTGGCTCCTCTCTTCCTGTCACTGTAGCCATATCACAAAGTGAAAGCACAAGCTGCATTTTGAATGCCTTTAGGGACCAGTGTCTGGGAAAGGGCCTTTGCAGGGTCCCCCACACAATGTCCGTATTTATGATGGCAATATTGAGCATTCCACAAAACACATACTGCCACCATTTTCTGCCTGTGTGTTAAACATTGTAATAGCTCCTCAGTTGGTCAAGCTGGTCAACCTTCACTCTCCTCTTCCTCTCTCTCTCCCTCCACTCTCCTCTACTTTATTGTCTTCTTCCTCTTTCCCTCTCCCTCTTCCTCATCTTCAGTCTCTCCCTCCACTCTCCTCTCGCTCCCCTCCTTCCTCTTCGATCACATCTCTATCCCTCCAATTGTCTCTGACTCCTCTTCCTCCCTGCCTTTTGCTGCTGAGCCCTGACTTTCCACATCACTTCCCTCCAATCATCCCTGACTCCTCTTCCTCCCTGCCTTTTGCTGCTGAGCCCTGACTTTCCACATCACTTCACTCACTTTCACTGACCTAGAGGAACAGAGTAACAGAGGAAGCGGAGCAACAAATAGGATACAATTGTGGTCAGGAACATAATCTCTCCCTCTCACACTGTCCCTCCCTTCCTTCCTCTTTCTTTTTTTCAACCAATCACATACTTTTTTCCTAATAAGTGGTTTCCATAATAAATTGTGTGATACAGTTACACGCCTCCCATTCCAGACACACATGCTCTCTCTCCTCCAATCAACTCTTGCTTTCTTGCCTGACAGACTAACTACAGAGTTTTCAAATGTTAGCTGATTAGTTACAAAGCTGGAACAGTTTTCAAATAGAAACAGGACAAAACAAGCAACTATGTAAACAAATATCCAATTTAATATCAAATGAGCTCCACTGCACAGGCATCTACCCTAACATGACAGCTAAGCTGTCCAATAATAGGAATACGAGGCAATGTATAGCCAATGAATATCTGCACCTAGCAAACATGAAAAACCATAACCTAAGCCCAACAGCTAAACACAAATGACTCTAACCTTCATTTTGGTGGCTAGTTAGCTGGTTGTCTGTATGGCTAGCTACTGAAAGTGACAGCTGAGGTTGACGCTTCGTGTGCGCAGCCCAAATTTCCTGCTACACACAACTTTTTTAATTAGTTAGCTAGCTAGCTATATCAAGCAGCTTGCGTCGTATCCATATGAATTGCATCAGTAGAAACAAGACTAAACAACCACCTAGTTAGCTGACTATATACAGCTATACCCTGGAACTATTTCCATGAAACAGAGAGCTATCATTCGAGCTCTACCGCTGATGTGCTTGCCTATACCATCCAAGTTATCATGACATGACAAGACTTGCTAATCTGAGAGCTATTTCCCAAGTTCCACAGCATCAAACATCGACAACACCAAACGTATATTTGCTGTTCACTTATTTCACCTACCTCAACATCATCACTACCTCATCACTACCTCGACTTGTCCAAATCCGTATCACCTATTTTCCAGTGAAAAATCGTGTCCACCTCGGCGTCGTCGTGGTACCGAAGTGGGGACCACAATCAGAGGAAATGTTCAAGAGCGCCACCTATAGAGGTTGATAAACCTCAAACTTTCATTAAAATTGACATACAATATACTGAATTAAAGCTACACTCGTTGTGAATCTATCCACCAAGTCAGATTTGTAAAATGCTTTTCGGCGAAAGCATGAGAAGCTATTATCTGATACCATGCACCCTCAAAATACTGCAACGTCACCTAACGACAGATTTTGCGTTAGCCGTCGCAAACCCAAACGCTGAAATAAAATATAAAACATTCATTACCTTTGACGAGCTTCTTTCTTCGCACTCCTAGATGTCCCATAAACATCATTTAGGGTATTTTTTCGATTAAATCGGTCCATATATAGCCTAGATATCGATCTAAGAATACTGTGATATAAACGGAAAAAAATTGCGTTTCATAACGTAACGTCATTTTTTAAAATTCAAAAAGTCGACGATAAACTTTCACAAAACACTTCGAAATACTTTTGTAATGCAACTTTAGGTATTAGTACACGTTAATAAGCGATCAAATTCATCAGGAGGCGATGTAAAATCTTTAGCTTGTCCGTGTAGAAAAACATGTCTGAAAAGAGGTCGACCAAAAATCCGGACGGAGACAGCAGGGAAGGAGTTCCCTTGTTTGGTTAGACCAAGAATCAATTGCGAATCAAATGACATGACTCTAGACACCCTGTGGAAGCTGTAGGCAATGTAAACTCAGCTCTATTTAATTCGGTTCACTTTGAACAATTCCCTGTATTCGCGGAAGGATATATTTTTCCATTTTCAGTGAACAGATTTCCCTGCACTTTTCGATGAAACGCCCGTTCTGTTACAGCCACAGCCGTGATTTAAACAGTTTTAGAAACGTCTGAGTGTTTTCTATCCACACATACTAATCATATGCATATACTATATTCCTGGCATGAAAAGCAGGGCGCTGAAATGTTGCGCGATTTTTAACAAAAAGCTGCGAAAATTCGCAACATCCTTAACAAGTTTTAATGGAGTAAAAAATAATAATTCAAAAGTCAAATGACAGCATACCCTGTTTCTGGTTTCTGGTTGATGGCAACAGCCACATGAATGTGACAACAGGTTGTTACCAAGTACATTTTGCGATATTGACACAGATATTATTGTTAGAAAAACAAGGCTGTTCTCTGACACTATTGTCATTTAAAGAAAGGCTGTCGACTGCCGTTATGGGTTCTAAAGAGTTAAATAGAAGCACATGGGAATTTGGGTGGAATGTTCTGTGGAATAACTGAAATTCCCAATGAAGAATGCTGTTTCTTAATGTCCACGAAACAATTTGAGAACATGACATTAAATAGAACCATGAGGAACCCTGTAGGAAACGTTATGCTGAAGATACTGAAATTCCAACAGAAGAACATTGTTTCTTAACGTTCTCAGAATAATTTGAGAACGTTACTTTAATTATAACCATGAGTAAACCTGTAATAAACATTATGTACTGAAATTCTTCCTACAGAAGAATGTTGTTTGTCAATATTCTCTGAACATTGCCAATTTCAAACCAGTTTCAGTAACCAATTCAAATTAAATTTACCAAACGTTCTGTTAAAGTAAAGAAAAGAATATGTAGCAAGCAACTGTCCTACACTATTCCCAGAAAGTTGTGGGTTGAAGGGTGCAAAATAACCAGGACAACAATACTCTCACCAAGATCTAAGGAACATATGGTTCTCAGAACCTTATGTGCTAGCTGGGATATCTCTGTAGCCCCAGCTCTGAATTAGTAACTGTTCATTTAGTCAATAGCTTAGAAATCAAGGGTTCACCTTAGGGTCAAACCCTTGGGGCCCCCTATGAATTTCACATTTCTCAGTTTAATTGCGAGCCTCTGTCATATTTGTCTCCAATGTTGATCTTTCTTGTCAGAAGGCACAGTGTTTTTTGTTTGACTGCTGTGTTGAGTGATTTGGATTATGAAACTGACTGGGCCATGATGAAAGTTTGACCGTCGTTCCAGGTATGATCAGCATGTGGCTCTAGTCTACGTGGCTCCGGAGAATTCCTGGCCCATTGAGTGTTCTCTTGACCCATCCAACTGAGTTCTCACTAGAATTCTGGAGATATGAGTTTCCTTGGATGTGCTCATGAAGTGTACTGGACAGTATATGCATAAATCATGGGACCATTCAGCCCAAACAATTCCTTTCGCTCAGACGCCGGGACCTCCAGCACGTTTGACTTTAATGGTTCAGCTGCAATTCTCCCACAGCTGGCAGGGACAACGGCTGAATATGACCCTCTATGGGGCGTTAAATGTAGACAGGTGGATGTTGGGTAAATGAAGAGGGAACATCTCTCCATTGCTGCTCTCATGCATGGAACCAGTGAACTTTACAGCAGTGCTCTGTTTGAATTTCACATCTTCCTCTTAAAACTGAGTGTTTGTCATTAATATTGATATCAGCATTCAAAAGTGACATAAGACTATAAAAACTAACATATATCTAGGCCAAAGGCTCTGTTGAAAGGGTGTGGTGTAGAGTTTGAAATGCTAGTATGCTAGAAGAATGTGATGTTAGTGTGTTTGGTATGGAAGGGGACATTGGGTGCCTTGGTATGTAAAACCATGGGGTTATTGTTTGCACACAGGCTGATCATCATGTCAGTGCATCAGCTCAGTCTATTTATTTCTCTATCCCCCATCATTTCCTACCTCCCTTTCTCACCAGAGGAGCTAAGTTCTGAACTTGCCATGGAATGGAAATGCTTGGGCTTGCCTGGAGTTGCTGGAGATCAGAGGACAGCAGCAGCAGAGACCTAAAGGAGAGTCCCAGTCCGGGGAGTGGAGAACTGACACTTGGATGGCTTTCTCCCTCCTTTCTCCTCCAAGCTAAGCATGGGTTAGAGAAGGCAGCAGCACATACTAGAGCAGTGAAAACAGATGACAGATCTTCCCACCGCCTTCCAACCGCTCGCCTCACCCAGTACTCGCACATTTCTGATCCCGAATCCCATGGACTGGAATAAGCAGGCTTCTCACAGGCTCCTTAAAATACAGTGTTCAAATGTTTTGCTCCACTTCTCGGATCACTTTGCTTTTCCTGTGTCGTAACCATAGAGATTATAGACTGTGAATTTACACCGTTTTGTTGAGTGTTATTCTTCCGACAGGGTGGGCAGCGCTCCAGTTCTTTTCTCTGGGCTGGTGAGAAAGGTGGATTTTTAGATCATTGCTTGACTTAGTTAATTAAAACCCTGTATTTATTAATTCAGAGTATAGCCCTTCTGCCGGCAACGATGCCTTCATCTCAAAGTCAACTGAAGGTTCTGGTACACAGTGTGGCACATTATTCTATTTCCTAGAAAATATTGCTGTTCTTTAGATGTAACTCAGCGGTAGTCAAGCATGGTCCTCCACAAACAATAAGAAACAACAGAACAAACAAACTTTTTTTGGCTCAACAGACTAGCTCTTAGCGAAATACATCCAATGAAAACATTGACAGACGCTTTACCGTGCTAAAACAAGGGAATTGCTGTCACATGACCTCTCTCTTTCTCTCTCTAGCTCTCCCTCTACCCACCACCCCCACTAGAAAGACTCGAGGCAGGGTCCCACAGTCAACAGTGGATTTGTTTTGCATTTCCTGCTTTACTTGTTCTGTTTGGATATGCAGGCCCGTGCTTTGATCTACCCACAGTTTGCAACACTGCTTACCCCTTGCTCACGGAGGGCTTTAGACATTCAAGACACTGCAGCTTCACAAGAGAACGACCTGACCATTTTTCCCGTCTTCTCATTGCTTGTCCTCTACCCGCTACGCTCTCACTGACTCTCTCATCCTCTTGTCTTGTCATCTTCTTGTCTTTCTTTTGTTGATAGTTATCTTCTTTCTTTAATCTGATCTCATCATGCCCCTCTTATTCCCTCTTTCACAACAATTTCTCCATCACCAAATCACACTGTCAATGATCAGACAAGTAAGCAACTCAAGTCTGAGCATGTCTCCTATTTCTAAAGGGGACACCGTGGCCCCCTTCTAAACCAATGAATCATTGGGATGATGTCATCCTATTTCACGCCGCTGAAAAGTACCCTGTCCCCTGATTGGAGGCACTCACCCGTGGTGGACTTGGTACTAAAAAGCAGTGAGGCCTCTTTAACATTTCAGAGTCCTACTTCTTCTCTGCCTAATGGCTTTTGATGTTCACTCAACACAATGCTGCAGCACCCGATGGCCCTTTGGTTTGATTTAGGCGCCATGCTGTGGGGGCAGAGAGAATATTAATATTTCACTAGCTGCTTCCCTCCACCGATGAGGCATGTTGTGTACTGAGTAGGCTGCCAGTAGTCAACCTTTGACTCGTTGCCTTCCAACAACACCCCTCCTCTCTCCACATGACAGTCTATACCCTGCCATGATAATCCATTTCAACCCTCAGGACAGTACACTACACTACAGTTTAGTTTAGTAGAGTACATTATAGTAAAGTAGGATGCAATATAGTACATTATGCTGTACTACACTCTACTATACTTTTCATTACTTGAATGCACTGAACTGTATTGTGCTGTCCAAACATGTGAAACGTAGATGTCTATGATTGGTTCAGACCAGACCAGTCCACATCTGTACCAGTCTATGATTGGTTCAGATTTGGTATGGTTCAGACCAGACCACATCTGTACCAATCATAGACATCTATGTTTGGTGAAATCAAGGCCAGTCCAGACTGGAATAAATCTAAACCAAACATAGATCTCTCCGATTGGTTCAGATTTGGTTCTGTCCGTGGATGTTGAAATCAAGGCCAGTCCGGACAAAAAAAAGACATCCACAAGACGTCGGCGTCGGTCTGTGCTTATTGGGTATGTTTCTCACAGTGGCAGGTCCCCACTGGGTCAAACGTTGTTTCACACAGCCAGCTTATGTTTTGTATGAGCAACATTCCTTGACAGCAGCTGTGTTTACAGCCCGATTAGATCGATTGGGGAAAAGACGGCCAGAATCTTACTAATGACAGCATGTCCTCACCTCTGGCTTTCATCCCACCCCTATGCTGCGGTTTCAGCAGCGGCAACATTTGTCTCTCGTATTAAAGGCCCAGTGCAGTCAGAAATGTGATTTCCCTTTATGTATACAGTACCAGTCAAAAGTTATGACACACCTACTCATTCAAGGGTTTTTCTTTATTTTTACTATTTTCTACATTGTACAATAACAGTGAAGACATCAAAACTATGAAATAATGTAGTGTAGTAGTAACCAAATGTAGTAACCAAAAAAGTGTTTAACAAATCAAAATATATTTTATATTTGAGTTTCTTCAAAGTAACCACCTTTTGCCTGGATGACAACTTTGCACACTCTTGGCATTCTCTCAACCAGCTTCATGAGGTAGTCACCTGGAATGCAGTTCAATGTCTAAAATAGTAAAAACAAAGAAAAACCATGGAATGAGTAAGTGTGTCCAAACTTTTGACCGGTACTGTATATATATACTATGAGGTTGCAATAATACTGTGGAATTGGTGAATTATTATAATTGACTTTTCGTGTAAGAGCTGTTTGACAATAAATCTCAGCCTGTTTTGCTGGGATGGAGATGTGGCATACCTGGTGACATCACCAGGCAGTAAATTAGCTAATAGTTAAGAAAGAGAGTTCGACACCTCTCTGCCAATAACAGCTAGTTTTTAGTTTTCCCCTTCCCATTCAGTCCACTCCCAGTCCCTAGCCCTTATCAGCCTGAAAATGTAATCCCGGTACGTTTTGGCAAAAAGGTCAAATGTCCCAGTAGCTGATGTTTCTCACAATACTTTGCAGTCAATGGGAAAATATGAGTGGCACAGGGTTGACATTTTCTCAATAGATTGCAGTCAATACAGGGTTGACGTTTATCTCTAGTCTCTCCCACCTCCACCTCTCTCCACTTTCCTCCACAGACAGGATATTGACTCATAGACATGCTTTAAGGTTATTGACGCACAACTCAATACATTGCATTTAAGAAAAATGAGAGAGAGAGAGAGAGAGAGAGAGAGAGAGAGAGAGACGAGCTAAAGCACTTCTATGCTCACTTCGAGACAAGCAACACTGAGACATGCATGAGAGCATCAGCTGTTCCGGACAACGTGTTCACGGCTTCCGCAGCCGACGTGAGTAAGACCTTTAAACAGGTCAACATTCACAAGGCCGGGGGGCCAGACGGATTACCAGGACGTGTGCTCCTGGCCATGAGCTGACCAACTGGCAGATGTTTTCACTGACATTTTCAACATGTCCCTGATTGAGTCTGTAATACCAACATGTTTCAAGCAGACCACCATAGTACATGTGCCCAAGAACACGATGCCAACCTGCCGATATAACTACAGACCAGTAAGCATTCACGTCTGTAGCCATGAAGTTCTTTGAAAGGCTGATAATGGCTCACATCAAAACTATTATCCCAGAACCCCTAGACCCACTCCAATTTGCATACCGCCCAAACAGATCCATAGATGATGCAATCTATTTTGCACTGCAAACTCCCCTTTACCACCTGGACAAAAGGTACACCTACGTGAGAATGCTATTCATTGACTACAGCTCAGCGTTCATCACCATGGCACCCTCAAAACTCATCACTAAGCTAAGGATCCTGGAACTAAACACCTCACTCTGCAACTGGATCCTGTACTTCCTGAGGGGCTGCCCCCAGATGGTGAGTGTAGGTAGCAACACATATGCCAAGCTGATCCTCAACACTGGAGCCCCTCAGGGGTGTGTGCTCAGTCCCCTGCTGTACTCCCTGTTCACCCACAACTTCATGGCCAGGCACGACTCCAACACCATCATTAAGTTTGCAGACGACACAACAGTGGTAGGCCTGATCACTGACACCGACAAGACAGAGACCTGGCCGGGTGGTGCCAGAATAACAACCCATGCCTCAACATAACCAAGACTAAGGAGATGATTGTGGACTACAGGAAAAGGAGGACGCGGGCATGCCCCCATTCTCATTGACGGGGCTGTAGTGGAGCAGTTTGAGAGCTTCAAGTTCCTTGGTGTCCACATCACCAACAAACTAGAATGGTCCAAACACACCAAGACCATTGTAAAGAGGGCACGACAAATCCTATTCCCCCTCAGGAAACTAAAACGATTTGGCATGGATCATCATATCCTCAAAAGATTATAAAGCTGCAACATCGAGAGCATCCTAACTGATTGCATCACTGCCTGGTACAGCAACTGCTCGGCCTCCGACCGCAAGGCACTACAGAGGGTAGTGCGTACGGCCCAGTACATCACTGGGGCCAAGCTGTCTGCCATCCAGGATCTCTTCACCAGGCGGTGTCAGAGGAAGGCCCTAAAAATTGTCAAAGAACCCAGCCACCCCAGTCATAGACTGTTCTGTCTACTACCACATGGCAAGCGGTACCAGAGTGCCAAGTCTAGGACAAAAGGCTTCTCAACAGTTTTTACCCCCAAGCCATAAGACTCCTGAACAGGTAATCGAATGGCTACCCGGACTATTTGCATTGTGCCCCCCCCAACCCCTCTTTTAAGCTGCTGCTACTCTCTATTTATCTCTCTATTTATCATATATGTATAGTCACTTTAACTGTACATTCATGTACATACGACCTCAATTAGCCCGACTACACGGTGACCCCGCACATTGGCTACCCGGACTATGTGCATTGTGTCCAACTCACCACCCGCCAACCCATCTTTTATGCTACAGCTACTCTCTGTTTATCATATATGCATAGTCACTTTAACCATTCCTATATGGGTGGCAGGGTAGCCTAGTGGTTAGAGCGTTGGACTAGTAACCGAAAGGTTGTAAGTTCAAATCCCCGAGCTGACAAGGTACAAATCTGTTAACCCACTGTTCCTAGGCCCTCATTGAAAATAAGAATTTGTTCTTAACTGACTTGCCTTGTAAAATCAAATCAAAATAAAATGTACTACCTCAAGTAGCCTGACTAAACGGTGCCTGTATGTAGCCTTGCTACTGTATGTAGCCTCGCTAGTCTTATTTTTCACTTTCTTTTTACTGTTGTTTTTTTATTTCCTAACTTATCTATTGTTCACCTAATACTTTTTTTACTTAAGAATTGCACTGTTGGTTAGGGCCTATAAGTAAGCATTATCACTGTAAGGTCTGAGAGACACCTGTTGTATTCGGTGTACGTGACAAATAAACTTTGATTTGATTTAATTGGATGATGTTTGAGAGGCTTCCATTAAAGAACACCCTCTGTGTTCTGTTAGACAGGTAACTCTTTATCCACATTAGAGCAGGGGGTGTGAAGCCATAACATTTCCCTTTTTCCAGCAGCAGACTATGATCAAAATTGTCAAAAGCTGCACTGAAGTCTAACAAAACAGCACCCACAATCATTTTATCATCAATTTCTCTCAGTCATTTGTGTAAGTGCTGTGTTTTTTGAGTGTCCTTCTCTACATGATGGCTGAAAATTTGTTGTCAATTTGTTTACTAAGAAATAACAATGTATCTGGTCAAACACCATTTTTTTCCAGAAGTTTACTAAGAGTTGGTAACAGGCTGATTTGAGTCAGTAAAGGCGGCTTTACTATTCTTGGGTAGCGGAATGACTTTAGCTTCCCTCCAGGCCTGAGGGCACATGCTCTCTAGTATGCTTAAATTGAAGATGTGACAAATAGGAGGACAAAATTGTTAACTATTATCCTCAGTAATTTTCCATCCAGATTGTCAGACCCCGGTGACTTGTCATTCTTGTTAGACAACAATAATTTCCCCACCTCTTCCACACTGACTTTACGGAATTCAAAAGTACAATTCTTATCTTTCATAATTTGTCCAGAGATACTTGGATGTGTAGTGTTAGCGTTTGTTTCTGGCATGTCATCCCTAAGGTTTGATTATCTTGCCAACTAAAAAGTAATTAAAGTAGTTGATAATATGAGTGGGTTTTGTGATAAATGAATCTGATTCGATGAATGATGGAGCCGAGTTGGCTTTTAACTATCATTCTTTATACAATTTATCTTTGTTTCATAGTATAGTTTATTATAGCTTAGTCACATGATTTCTTAATTTGCAGTACGTTTGCCAATCAGTTGGGCTTCCAGACTGTCACGTTCTGACCTTAGTTCTTTTGTTATATCTTTGTTTTAGTATGGTCAGGGCGTGAGTTGGGTGGGTTGTCTATGTTCCTTTTTCTATGTTTTGGGATTTCTGTGTTTGGCCTGGTATGGTTCTCAATCAGAGGCAGCTGTCATTCGTTGTCCCTGATTGAGAACCATACTTAGGTAGCCTGGTTTCACTTTTGAGTTGTGGGTGATTGTTTCCTGTGTTTGTACCATACGGGACTGTTTCGATTTTCGTTTGTTCATTCACGTTGTTATTTTGTATTTTTGTAGTGTTCAGTTTTATATATTAAAATGGACACTTACGACGCTGCACATTGGTCCGCCCTCTCTTACTCCTCGTCAGAAAAAGAGGAGAGTCGTTACACAGACGTATTCATTGGGGGTCATAGGGCCGGTTTCCAAGGGTTAAGAAGGAAAGCAAACCCACAAATGAACTTTTAACAAGGCACACCTGTTAATTGAAATGCATTCCAGGTGACTACAGTACCTCATGGTGGCGGTTGAGAGAATGCCAAGAGTGTACAAACCTACATTGAAGAATCTAAAATGTAAAATCAATTTTGATTTGTTTAACACTTTTTGTTACTGCATGATTCCATATGTGTTATTCCATAGTTTTGATGTCTTCACTATAATTCTACAGTGTAGAGAATAGTAAAAAAAAGAAAAAAGAAAACCCCTTGAATGAGCAGGTGTGTCTAAACTTTTGACTGTGACTGGTACTGTACATATGTTACTTCTAATAATAATAATAATAATAATAATAATAATCCAATTTCACACAAGTGTGTATTTATGTACACGTGTGAATTGGAAATGTTCTTTTGGTAATCCCAACTCCTCCTGAGACACCGTCGGAGAGTGGAGTCACGGCCAGGGTCTGCATGCTTATCTCTCGTCTCAGAGTTTTGGGTGGCAAAATTAAAAGCCGGTGGGCTGTTTATTGTGTTGTTGGTGGTTGGGTGCTGTGTGTGTGTGTGTGTGTGTGTGTGTGTGTGTGTGTGTGTGTGTGTGTGTGTGTGTGTGTGTGTGTGTGTGTGTGTGTGTGTGTGTGTGTGTGTGTGTGTGTGTGTGTATGTGTGTGTGTGTGTGTGTGTGTGTGTGTGTGTGTGTGTGTGTGTGAATTCCACTCCCTCACAGAATGTGCATGGCAGATACTGGCACTCTGTACAGTTCAACGGCCTCTCCCAAATCCCTGTCCCCACTCCCTCCCCCACTTACATGTCCCCTCCCTCCTTTAAAAAATGCCATTGCATCTACGTGGCTCTCCAGTATCCAACATTTTGGCACTGATAGCTTGGCTCAGGTCCGAAACCGGAGCATAGGCACACCGTAGGCCGAGAACGAACAGTCTGCATGCCTTGTGGCTTCATAACAGCATACTTTTCAGCATAGGGCTTTTCGGATAGGGCTCTGAGAGTGCATTCCTTGTAATTAATAAGGCAAGTGCGGGTTCCAATTTGTAGTATTCGAAAGGTGGCATGGTAAAAGCGCAGCTCGGTGAAATGGCACCCAAGCATTATGAAGTTCTGTCTTGTTGTTTAATACCGCACCAGTGGAACAGTGAAAGAGCATGAGTGAAAGACATGACGTAGTTATAAACAAGTGAAATTCATCTGGTTTCTTTGATATGTCTCACACTAGTTTAGTATGTTAATATTTCCATGGTATAGTGGGTGCTTGGCAAAGCCTTTCTCCATCAATTTTCCAGTGTCCACACAAAGGCTAACAAGGTGATCTGGGCTACATGTGAATGCATGTCCGATTTGGTACTCATGGATTCACTGATATGGTCAAGTTGTTTTACATGAGGAAGATATCCCTCATCCTCCCTTTGACAACGGTTAATGACAGGAATATATTGGATGTGCCCACTTTGATAGCTTGTGGCTCAAAGTGATCAACATCACTGAAAACCTAAACTCAGAATAAAAAGAAATGTTCTCTCACTGTCAACTGCGTTTATTTTCAGCAAACTTAACATGTGTAAATATTTGTATGAACATAATAAGATTCAACAACTGAGACATAAACTGAACAAGTTCCACAGACATGTGACTAACAGAAATGGAATAATGTGTCCCTGACAAAGGGGGGGGGGTTCAATATCAAAAGTAACTGTCAGTATCTGGTGTGGCAACCCGCTGCGTTAAGGATTGCAGTGATTCTCCTCTTCATGGACTGCACCAGATTTGCCAGTTCTTGCTGTGAGATGTTACCCCACTCTTCCACCAAGACACTTGCAAGTTCCTGGACATTTCTGGGGGGAATGGCCCTAACCCTCACCCTCCGAACCAACAGGTCCCAGATGTGCTCAATGGGATTTAGATCCAGGCTCTTCGCTGGCCATGGCAGAACACTGACATTCTTGTCTTGCAGGAAATCACGCACAAAACGAGCAGTATGGCTGGTGGCATTGTCATGCTGGAGGGTCATGTCAGGATGAGCCTGCAGGAAGGGTACCACATGGGGGAGGAGGATGTCTTCCCTGTAATGCACAGCGTTGAGATTGCCTGCAATGACAACAAGCTCAGTCCAATGATGCTGTGACACACCGCCCCAGACCATGACGGACCCTCCACCTCCAAATCAATCCCGCTCCAGAGTACAGGCCTCGGTGTAACACTCATTCCTTCGACGATAAATGCGAATCTGACCATCACCCCTGGTTAGATAAGACCGCGACTCGTCAGTGAAGAGCACCTTTTGCCATTACTGTCTGGTCAAACGATGGTGGGTTTGTGCCCATAGGCGACGTTGTTGCCGGTGATGTCTGCTGAGTGCCTTACAACCTACAAGCCCTCAGTCCAGCTCTCTCAGCCTATTGCAGACAGTCTGAGTACTGATGGAGGGATTGTGCGTTCCTGGTGGAACTTGGGCAGTTGTTGTTACCATCCTGTATCTGTCACGCAGGTGTGACACAGATGAACAGGGACCCTGGGCATCATTCTCTTGGTGTTTTTCAGAGTCAGTGGAAAGGCTTCTTTAGTGTCCTAAGTTTTCATAACTGTGACCTTAATTGCCTACCGTCTGTAAGCTGTTAGTGTCTTAACGACCGTTCCACAGGTGCATATTCATTCCATTGTTTATGATTCATTGAACAAGCATGGGAAACTGTGTTTAATCCCTTTACACTGAAGATCTGTGAAGTAATTTGGTATTTTACGAATTATCTTTGAAATACAGGGTCCTTAAAAAGGGGTGTTTCTTTTTTTGCTGAGTTTTGTTTGTCTAGTCTATACATTTTTTTTTTTAAGAAACTGAAAGGCAATCCTCCAAATGTCATGAATATATCATGGGATCATAATATTATGAATTTGATCTTGGTTGAAGCATGTGGTTTCATAGTAAGACATTTGGTTGAATTCATCTTGGTTTCATCCTCAACAGTAAATCTGAAGCGGAAGCAGAATCAAACACACCACAGATACATTTGGATCTGGATGAAACTTGGTGAAAAGATGGCATGCAACATATTCTGCAATTATTCACACTTCATAAACCTTGTTGGTTGAAGGTTGTCATTTTCTGTTTCACAATTATGACTAGTCTCTTTTAATCCTTCTCCAGTTTAAAATAAGTTTCTGTTGCATAACGTTATGACATTGTTATTTCTTATAAAGGCCTCATGTTTGTGGTTAAAAGACATGTCCTTCATTAAAAATGCATTGCTCAGCACATAAGTGCCTCCACTACCCAGTGCTGTCTGGATGGATTTGTTTGTCCATAGTCCATAAACAGAATGACAGAAAAAAGGCTTTCATGTATGCCACACCTTGTTAAATTCACCAGAACCCTCATCTTTTAATTAACAGCAGACTTTGTTACATTCACCAGAACTCTAATCTTTTAATTAACAGCAGACTTTGTTACATTCACCATAACCCTAATCTTTTAATTAACAGCAGACGTTGTTACATTCACCAGAACCCTAATCTTTTAATTAACAGCAGACTTTGAGTTGAACCTTTGCTTAACTTTTAATTTATGGGAACAGGAGTGTTTAAGTTCCAGCCCATATCAGGCTGGTGCTGGTTGACAGCTTGGGGTCTGGTACCACACACACACACACACACACACACACACACACTAATGCCGTCATCCCTATTACACGCTGGGGTTTTGCTGTGGCCAAGGCATGGTTGATTTGAGTAATGACACAGTGGTGGTATCTGCAGCTTGCCAAGTGTCCACAGAAACACTGCTCTAGAAGTTATAAGGGATGCACACATATATGCACTGAAGATGACAGTATGTACAGGCCAACATCGAGTACACCATTTAGTATTGTATTAGGATCCACTGTTGCCAATGCAGCCGCTACTCCAAACAGGAACAAAACAACACTTCACAAGCAAACAAGTCTACATCATAAACTAAACAACGCATCAAAAACAACACCTCACAACAAAACAAGTCTACATCATAAACATAACATCATAAACAAAACAACAAAACAATATTCTACACCTAAACAAAACAAAACATCACAACAAAACAACACATCATAAACAACACTTCACAAGAAAACAATAGTCTACATCATAAACAAAACATCATAAACAAAACAACAAAACAATATTCTACACCTAAACAAAACATCACAACAAAACAACACATCATAAACAACACTTCACATGAAAACAATAGTCTACATCATAAACAAAACATCATAAACAAAACAACACATCACAAGAAAACAATAGTCTACATCATAAACAAAACAACATATCACAACAAAACAACAAAACAAAAGTCTAAATCATAACCAAAACAACACATCACAACAAAACAACAAAACAAAAGTCTAAATCATAACCAAAACAACACATCACAACAAAACAACGGATCACAGCAAAACAACACATCATAAACAACACATAACAAGAAAACAACAAAACAATAGTCTACATCATAACCAAAACATGACAACAAAACTACACATCATAAACAAAACATCACATCAAACGAATAGTCTACATCATAAACAAAACATGACAACAAAACTACACATCATAAACAAAACATCACAACATACAACACATCATAAACAAAACATATCACAACAAAACAATAGTCTACATCATAAACAAAACAACACATCACAACAAAACATCACATCAAACCAATATTCTACATCATAAACAAAACAAAACATCACAACAAAACAAAACAAAACACTCAAGAAGTTAAAGAGAAATGTTATGTGTTTCTTGAAAAAGTATGATCTTTGTCCCCATGTGCAGTTGCAATCTGTAGGCTGGCTTTTTTTATGGCGGTTTTGGAGCAGTGGCTTCTTCCTTGCTGAGCGGCCTTTCAGGTTATGTCGATTTAGGACTCGTTTTACTGTGGATATAGATACTTGTGTACCTGTTTCCTCCAGCATCTTCACAAGGTCCTTTGCTGTTGCTCTGAGATTCAGTTGAACTTTTTGCACCAAAGTACGTTCGTATCTAGGAGACAGAACGGGTTTCCTTCCTGAGCGGTATGACGGCTGGGTGGTCCCATGGTGTATATACTTGCCTACTATGGTTTGTACAGATGAACGTTGTACCTTCAGGCGTTTGGAAATTGCTCCCAAGGATGAACCAGACTTGATGTCTCCATTTTTTTCTGAGGTCTTGACTGATTTCTTTTGATTTTCCCATGATGTCAAGCAAAGAGGCACTGAATTTGAAGGTAGGCCTTGAAAAACATCCACAGGTCCACCTCCAATTGACTCAGATGATGTCAATTAGCCTATCAGAAGCTTCTAAAGCCATGACATCATGACATCATTGAACAGTTTTCCAAGCTGTTTAAAATCACAGTCAACTTCTGACCCACTGGAATTGTGATGCAGTGAATTATAAGTGAAGTAATCTGTCTGTAAACAATTGTTGGAAAAATGACTTGTGTCATACAGAAAAAAAGATGTCCTAACCTAACCGACTTGCCAAAACTATGTTTTTTTAACAAGAAATTTGTGGAGTGGTTGAAAAACATATTTCAATGGCTCCAACCTAAGTGTATGTAAACTTCCGACTTCAACTGTATATATAGATTGATAGATGTGACTAGTTTCAGGAAAATAGGCGTATGTCGTGGGCCACTACTTCACAGAAGCATCATTTGAACGTCATAATTGTTTTATCAAAATGACTTTTTTGAAACATGTATAACAAATAACAAACTTGTTAGACATCTGTAAAGACGAATACAATTGTTAAATTACGATCCAAGTTGGTTTAGCCATGGAAAAAAGCCATCAACCTTCCCGCTAGCCGTGTTTGGCTGAGATAATGAGTGGGCTGGACATGCCGAGAGATGAGTTCTGATTGGACTGACATGTAACCTGCCTTTGTTTATAATATGAGCTGGACAGTATGTGTTGGTAATCTTTTCTAACATGGCTTTTTTCAATAATATCAGTAGAAATGCTTAAGTTTTGCTCTCCACTTTCTGGAGATCCGAGTTTTATAATCAGTGGAATTAGAGTATGATAGCTAAGGAGATGGAGAAAAGTCTGGTGTTTGATTGCAATTTTGCAGACGGAGTCGAAAAGAGAATACACAGATGGCACCGGATTACCCAAACCAAGGGCAACCATGGTATCCATGACCAAAAGGGAGAAGCGTCCATCCATGTATATGGGTAAGCGAGTCCAGCTAGCCTCATTTCAAGTTAAAGTTGCTGCCTAGCTAATTAACATTACATGTATGATCTGCGTAGTAATATTATTCGTATCTCAGAGCCCTTTGCATTGCTAGTTATAGCCTAACGTTAGCTAGCTAACATTGAACCTGGTTGGTTAGTAAGTGTCAATGATTGCTTTAGCAGTATCCTTAGGGTCATTGTCCTGCTGGAAGGTGAACCTCCGTCCCAGTCTCAAATCTCTGTAAGACTGAAACAGGTATCCCTCAAAAACGTACTTGTATTTAGCACCATCCAGCATTCCTTCAATTCTGACCAGTTTTCCAGTCCCTGCCGATGAAAAACATCCCCACAGCATGATGCTGCCACCTCGATGCTTCACTGGGGATGGTGCTCTCAGGGTGATGAGAGGTGTTGGGTTTGCGCCAGACATAGCATTTTCCTTGAAGACCAAAAAGCTCTATTTTAGTCTCATCTGACCAGAGTACCTTCTTCCATGTGTTTGGGATGTTTGGGGAGTCTCCCACATGCCTTTTGGCGAACACCAAACGTGTTTGCTTATTTTCTTCTTCAAGCAATAGATTTTTTTCCTGGCCATTATTCTGTAAAGCCCAGCTCTGTGGAGTGTACGGCTTAAAGTGGTCCTATGGACAGATACTCCAATCTCCGCTGTGGAACTTTGCAGCTCCTTCTGGATTATCTTTGGTCTCTTTGTTGTCTCTCTGATTAATGCCCTCCTTGCCTGCTCTGTAAGTTTTGGTGGACAGCCGTCTCTTGGCAGGTTTGTTGTGGCGCCATATTCATTCAATTTTTTAATAATGGATTTATTGGTGCTCCGTGGGATGTTCAAAGTTTTAGATATTTTTTTAAAACCCAACCCTGATGTGTACTTCTCCACAACTTTGTCCATGACCTGTTTGGAGAGCTCCTTGGTCTTCATGGTGATGCTTGCTTGGTGGCGCCCCTTGCTTAGTGGTGCTGCAGACTCTGGGGATTTCAGAACAGGTTTATATATACTGAGATCATGTGACAGGTCATTTGACACTTAGATTGCACACATGTGGACTTTATTTAACTAATTATGTGACTTCTGAAGGTATTTCTTTGCACCAGATCTTATTTTGGTTGCTTCGTAGCAAGGGGGGTGAATACGTATGCATGCACCAGTTTTCCGTTTATTTTATTTCTTTGAAACAAGTATTTTTTTTTCATTTCACTTCACCAATTTGGACTACTTTGTGTATGTCTATTACATGAAATCAAATTTAAAATACATTTAAATTAAACATTGCAATGCAACAAAAATTGAATAACGCCAAGGGGAATGAATACTTTTGCAAGGCACTGTACCTGCAGATTCATGAAGGTTAGTAACATTATGAGGTGTGATTATGGGTTGTTGTTTAACTAGCTAGCTACATGTCAAAACAAAAACTCCACTCTGCAAGTAACTATTTCAATAGAATGTTTATGATGTCACTGCGACAACTGTTGATAAACGTAGCTGGTAAGTTCGCTCTGGCTATCTACTCTGATTTCAGAGCATTCTCGTCTGAGTGTGCCAGAGCACAGAATAACTGATACATTTACGAACGCTCAACACACATTTAATATGGTTGATGGCATTTAACGTTGTCAAAAAAGTGCAATTAAATTGTTGCCAGCAGCACAGTTTCAGTCACCAATGCTCTGGATAACATAAAAAGAGCATAACCAGTTCTGCTAGGTTGAGTAAAATGGTCAGAGTCATCTGTTCTCTCATTTATGTCTGGAAGTAGCAAGCAAGCTAGCCAACATTAGCCAGTTAGCTTTGGTGCTTGACTGCTCTTTTTAGATCAGAATGCTCGGATCAATCCTACTTTTTGGCTAGAGCGTCCAGTTTGCGCTGCGAGAGCAAAATGCTCTGAATTTACATACGGCCAATCTGACAACGTTGTGAGATTACAACGCCCAAAGCACTCTCTGTTAATCCAGATTAAATTTACGAACACACCCGTAGTATAAACCAGCCTTTAGTCTTGAAATATTAGTTTGTTTAGTAAATAGCCTCACATGTGAATCCTTAAAGAGATGGGTGGGGCTAAAGGTTAATAGGGGGTGAATGGGTCAAAGAAGAGCTCTCCAGTAGGTACCAAACATTCAAGGGCCATTTTCTCAAAAGTGAGGTTACAAGTTCATCAACTTTCAAAGCAGAAATACTATCCAATTTTTCCTCAACTGTAGCATATGATATCCACTTTTCTAACTCTGAGTCATTTACTTTTATCCAATGTAAAAAACACCATTTCAAATTTTGCTACATAAGACCGAATCCATCCGGTCGGTCCCATATGTCTTACAAACCTACATTCTTTCTTGGGGCCCGACCTCGTTGAAATGCCTTTTCTTTCCCATTTCATTTATTTGTATTTATTCAACTGTATTTATTTATTTTAGATTTTGCTGCTTGAAGGTTATTGTTATTTCTTGGATAACATATATATATTATAATGTTGATATTTATCATTCTTTGTATGTTGTGTGCACTGCACAGTACACTGGAGGAATAATTGTAATTTTCATTAAATGTGTCAATTGATCCCTAAGGGATCAGTTGTCAAATGGCGATGTGACACAAGCATAAACTATTCATTCATACAGAGATAATGGTGCATGAACTAACACACATCTATGTCTACTGTTAAATACTACTATTAATAGTACTATTAAATGCTGGAATGTCTACTGATGCTACTATTAATCACATTTCAGGGAAGACCCAGATGCAGACAATATCAAAGTAACAAAAGTTTATTACTACAACAGGGGTCAGGCAAAATGACAGGTCAGACCTTGATGACAGGTTAAGGTCAGTAATCCAGATCAGAGTCCATGAGGTTTTATTGATTTATTTTACCTTTATTTAACCAGGCAAGTCAGTTAAGAACAAATTCTTATTTTCAATGAGTGGGTTAACTGTCTGTTCAGGGGCAGAATGACAGATTTGTACCTTGTCAGCTCAGGGGTTTGAACTTGCAACCTTCTCAGTTACTAGTCCAACGCTCTAACCACTAGGCTACCCTGCCAACCCCAAGGTACAGAACGGCAGGCAGTCTTGGGGTCAGGATAGGCAGAGGTCAATAATCCAGGGTGGTGTGACAAGGTACAGAATGGCAGGCTCAGGGTCGGGGCAGGCAGAATGGCCAAAACCGGGAAAACTAAAAAACAGGAACTAGAACAAGACAGAAGCAAAGGGAACAACGTGGTAGACGAACTAAACGAAATGGCAACAGATAAACAGAGAACACAGGTATAAATACACTGGGGATAATGGGGAAGATGGGCGACACCTGGAAGGGGGTGGAGACAAGCACGAAGACCGGTGAAACAGATCAGGGTGTGACACTATTAAATGCCGGAATGTTCAATGTCTACTGTTGCTCAGTGATACATCAGGTGAAACTGCAATTGAGGTACGTATGTTAGGTAGTTGACACCTGGCCAACGTGCGGCTACATGTGTGCACATGCACAAACACACACACACACACACACACACACACACACACACACACAATCACACACACACACACACACACGCACACGCACACGCACACGCACACATACACACACACACACACATACTGGGGACCTGGCTAGCCTCCATAGCAGCAGCAGCCTACTGATTTTAAAGAAACCACACACTCGATGACAAAAGCTTACGCTGACATGTTTTGGTTCGGGCAGAAGTTATCTTTAGTTGTTAAATAAATATATTTTTTATTGTATATATTTTTTACATCTGGTCTTTCAATGCCGTTGATTTTATTGGACTATGAATAGAGGTGGAGATAGGCACCATTTAGGTTTCAACACAAAAGGTTGAAATCATTGGGCTCTCGAGACATACAGCTAATATGAACCATATTCTGTGAAATGGAATTAGGATGTTATTACTGTTCTCTATAAATACACTTCACGGGAATGTTGGCGGGTTCTGGGGAAAATATACTTGTTTGGTTTCTCAGTATCTCCTAATTTAGAGTCATGAATGCTTAAACTAAGTTTCACTGAAGGCCTCAAATGTTCATTTCTGAACACACTGTATGATTTAAATGTTTGTGCGAAGACAAGTATTGCTCAAAAGGAACTACCATTCTGAGAACTAAGAATGACATCATTTTCAACACCGTTCTTTTGGAATACTATTGTTGAAATGCTAAATATTTCAGATCAGTGACACATCAATCATACATTCAGAAAAATTGCTTTCATGAGTGAATGATATCTTCTGATATCTGTGAAAAATAAACTAATACACGAATACACTGACACACCACCCCACACCCCACACCACCCCACACCCCACCCCACCCTACCCCACACACACTGAAAAACTCTTAAGTTCACGTTTGATATTGTTTTAAAATGTTACATTCTACAGCTGTTGTAAAAGTATGTTAATGTATCTACACTCATGTGCTTAAATGAATATGACCCACCGGAGTATATTTGAGTTCAGTGTCTTCGCTAATGTTTCAAATGTACTGTTGATACTTCTCTTGGACATAAAACATATTTTGTTTCCGGTCAAAATCACCAAGTATGTTTGTACTGTCAATATAAACAGCTGTGCAGTTATGGCCCGATTCAGACTTAGGAAAGTTACGCCTTTCCTACACACGCCTTTCCTTTGCACTTCTCAGCAGATGACATTCAGACTAACCTTCTGGGCTTGGAAGGCGTGCTTCCCTTGTGTGTGCTGAATAAATTGAATTAATCGGCTGAAAACAATCCCACTTTCTGGCAAACAGATTTTCTTGCGGCATTTTTCATTCAATAGGGTTATCAGTGCATTTATCCCATCCCTTTAAATTTGGTGTACCTTTAAATTAGATTTTTTTTGACAGACTCACTAGAATATATGGAGAGAATGGTTCAGAATGCTGGAAATCAATGGAAGAAAGCCATGTAAATACGGATACACTGAACTTTAAAAAAATATATATAAGCAAGTAAAGTGTTCGTCCCATGTTTCTTGAGCTGAAATAAAATATCCCAGACATTTTCCATATGCAAAGAAAGCTTATTTCTCAAAAATGTTGTGCACAAATTTGTTTATATCCCTGTTAGTGAGCATTTATCATTTGTCAAGATAATCAATCCACCTGACAGGTGTGACATGTCAAGAAGTGATAATGTGAAATGTGTTGTGCTGCATGAGGCAAATGTTAGTCACACCAGATACTGACTGGTTTTCCGATCCACACCCCTACTATTTTAAAAGGTATCTATGACCAACATGGGCATATCTGTGAAGTCCATAGATTAGGGCCTAATGAATTCATTTAAATTGACTGATTTCCTTATATGAACTGTAACTCATGAAAATCTTTTAAATTGCTGCATGTTGTGTGTATATTTTGTTCAGTGTATATTTGTCCCTTTTCCAGCACCATTCAGTAGATTTAAAACTACTCTAATCTTGTATATTATTTATTTAGGGTTAGGAAATGATTCATTAATAATAATAATAAAAAGGTTTATGTACAAAATATATTGGTGAATAAAAAAATAAGTGGTTTGATTCACCCTGAAAGTTATCATATTTAATTGTTCAATCCATGAAAAATTGGAAATTCACAAAGTGGTTGAAAAGTTGTCCTATAAATCTACCCTAATAATCCTTACTAATCATGGAACTGTGATGACAATGTTTCAGTCGTTGTGAACCATGCGCCAGGCTCCAAGCTTAAACGGTCAGTTATGGTTTTGCGTTCCATACAGACAATGGAATTCTCCGGTTGGAACATTATTGAACTTTTATGATAAAAACATCCTAAAGATTGATTCTATACTTAGTTTGACAAGTTTCTTCGACCTGTAATATAACTTTTTGAACGTTTTGTCCGAATGGACCAGATCACGCTTTTGGATTTGTTTTTCCAAACGCCCTAACAAAAGAAGCTATTGGACATAAATTGACATAAATTATGGACATTATCGAACAAACCAAGCATTTATTGTGGAACTGCGATTCCTGGGAGTGCATTCTGGTGAAGATCATCAAAGGTAAGTGAATATTTATAATGCTATTTATGAATAATGTTGACTGCCCAATATGGCGGATATTTCTCTGGCTGGTTTGCGCTTTGAGCGCCGTTCTCAAATTATGCTTTTTCCGTTAAAAAAAATTGAAATCTGAAACAGCGGAAGTGTATCTAAACTTTCATGTATAATAGTTGTATTTTCATCAACATTTATTATGAGTATTTCTGTGAATTCAAGTGGCTCTCTGCAATATCACTGCATGTTTTGGAACTACTGAATGTAACACGCCAATGTAAAATAAGATTTTTGGATATAAATATGAACATGAAGTCCTATGAGTGTCATCTGATGAAGATGAAAGGTTAGTGATTAATGTTATCTCTATTTGTGCTTTTTATGACTCCTCTCTTTTTTGTGAGTTGGTTCTAACCTAACAATCGTTTGTGGAGCTTTCCCTGTCAAGCATTTTTTAAATCAGACACGGTGGCTGGATTAATGAGAATTCTATCTTTAAAATGGTGCCTAATACTTGTATGTTTGAGAAATTTGATTTATGAGATTTCTGTTGATTTGTATTTGGTGCCCTGCAATTTCATTGGCTGTTGACGAGGTGTTCCTCTAGCAGAACCCCAGTCCTAGACAGGTTTAACAAGCATGACTACCACAGCATTCTGCTGTGATACACCATCCCATCTGGTTTGCGCTTATTGGGACTATATATTTTAAGAGCTAATTGACCAAGAAGGAGAGTGATGGAGTGCTGCATCCGATGTCCTGGCCTCCACAATCACCTGACCTCAACCCAATTGAGATCGTTTGGGATGAGTTGGACCGCAGAGTGAAGGAAAAGCAGCAAACAAGGACCCAGCATATGTGGGAACTCCTTCAAGACTATTGGAAAAGCATTCCAGGTGAAGCTGGCTGAGAGAATGCCAAAGACTGTGCAACTCTGCCTAGAAGGCCAGCATTCCGGGGCACCTCTTCACTGTTGACATTGAAACTTTTGTGGTTACTATTTAATGAAGCTGCCAGTTGAGGACTTGTGAGGCGTCTGTTTCTCAAACTCGGGACTCTAATGTATTTGTCCTCTTGCTCAGTTGTGCACCGGGGTCTCCCTCTCCTCTTTCTATTCTGGTTAGAGCCAGTGTGCTGGTCTGTGAAGGGAGTAGTACACAGCGTTGGCAGTTTCTTGTTTATTTCTCCCATGGAATAGCCTTCATTTCTCAGAACAAGAATAGACTGTTTTCAGAAGAAAGGTCTTTGTTCCTGGAAATGTTGAGCCTTTAATCAAACCCATACATGCTGATGCTCCAGCTACTCAACTAGTCTAAATAAGGCCAGTTGTATTGGTTCTTTAATCAGCGCAACAGATTTCAGCTGTGCTAACATAATTGTAAAAGGGTTTCTAATGATCAATTAGACTTTTAAAATTATAAACTTGGATTAGCCATTGGAACACAGGAGTGATAGTTCCTGATAATTGGCCTCTGTGTGCCTATTTAGATATTCCATATAAAACAAATCTGCTGTTTCCTGCTACCATAATCATTTACAACATAAACAATGTCTACACTGTATATTTCTGATAAATTAGATGTTATTTTAATGGACCAAAAATGTGTTTTTCTTTCAAAAACAAGGACATTTCTAAGTGACCCCAAACTTTTGAAATGTAGTGTGTATATATATTGCTCGTCCCCAGTGATATAAAGTGATAGTTATAAATGTTTGTGTTTATACAGTAACTGACGGTGGCTACGAATAGCGGCTAATATTTAACATAATATTAATTGTAAAAAAAATACAGTGAAAAATTTGTGCATATAATTAAAACATTCTAGAATTCATAAATCAACCCGGTAGGTTTGGCCTAACACTGTAATAATTCAATCAATCAGATGTATTTATAAAACCGTTTTTACCTCAGCAGTTGTCACAAAGTGCTTTTACAGAAATCCAGTCTTAAACCCCAACGGCCCCAAAGAGCAAGCAATGCAGATGTAGAAGCACAGTAGCTAGGAAAACAATCTATAGAAAGGCAGGAACCTAGGAAGAAACTTAAAGAGGAAGCAGGCTCTGTGTGGTGGCCAGTGAGTTAGTGAGTGAGTTTTGTGAGTGAGTGAGTTATATGACTGAGTGAGCGAGTGAGCGAGTGAGTGAGTACTTAAGATCCCACGGGACACCAGATAAGACAGGATAATTATACCAGATAGGACAGACTGACCCTAGCCCCCCGCACATAGACTATTGCAGCATAGATACTGGGGACTGAGACAGAGGGGGTCGTGGGAAACTTTGTCCCTGTCCAAAGTTACCCCCAGACAGGGCCAACCAGGTAGGGTATAACCCCACCCACTTCGCCAAAGCACAACCCAGACACAACAACAAAGGGATATCAACAGACTACTAACTTACTACACAAGGCTGAGTATAGCCCACAAAGATCTCCCCCACCTCACGAGCCAGAGGGGGTGCAAAACCGAACAGGAAGATATTGTCAGTGACTCAACCCACTCACATAGAGTATACCGAAAAAAGCCAGGCATGACATGATGCACCTCTCCTGGGGACGGAAAGGTAGATCGCGAGCAAGCCAGTGACTCAGTCTCCGTAATATGGTCAGAGGCAGAGAATCCCAGTGGAGAGAGGGGAGCCGGCCAGGCAGATACAGCAAGGGGGTTTATCACACTTGTCCCTTGCCATTCACCTTCGCACCCTTGGGCCAGACTACACTCAATCATAGGATCTACAGAAGAGATGAGTCTTCAGTATAGACTTAAAGGTCGAGATCAAGTCTGCATCCCTCACACGGATCGGCAGACCATTCCATAAAAATGTATCTCTGTAGGAGAAAGCCCTGCCTCCAGCTGTTTAGAAAGAAGTTCTAGGAACAATAAGAAGGCCTGCGTCTTGTGACCGTAGCGTACACCTAGGTGTGTATAGCAGGACCAAATCAGAGAGATAATTAGGAGCAAGTCCATGTAATGCTTTGTAGGTCAGCAGTAAAAGCTTGAAATCAGCACTAGCCTTAACAGGACGCCAGTGTATTGAGGCTAGCACTGAAGTAATATGATACATTTTTTGGTTCTAGTTAAGATTCTAGCATCTGTATTTAGCACTAGCTGAAGTTTATTTAGTGCCTTATCCCGGTATCCGGAAAGTAGAGCATTGCAGTAGTCAAATATTGACGTGACAAAAACCTGGATTAGCTTTTCTGCATAATGTTTGGACAAAACTTTTTAGATTTCTGCAATATTACAAAGATGGGGAAAAAAGCTGGTCTAGAAATATATATTTCTTCATTTGTGCATGGCTGCAGAAGCCAATAGATTGAAATTTGGAAAACCATCAACAAATACCTGCAGAATAGCATTCTCATGCTTAAATTCTAGGTGTAGAGAGAAAAGTAGATAAAAAGAGAATTAGGTTCCATTTACGCGTGCTTAACTTGGGTCGGAGTTTCCCCCTTAGTGACCAACTTAAAACAGTTTTCCTGGAAAGCAAAGGTGAATCATAATTTCCTCAGACTGGATCCTGTAGAGAGCACACGCCAGTACTATGGGCACCTAGACGCCTTACATCAGTCTAAGTGAGGCCAAACACCCCAAATATTTCATGAGGTTCCCCCACAACATTAGACTGATGCTATGAAACGGGCATAAATGATTGAACAGAGGTGGCTTTGGAGCTCATAACCTACTTCAGGAACGATGACATCACAGTGGCTCAGTTTATTTTAAACTTCTTGCAACAACCCCAAATGTCGTAGAAGTGTCTGGTGGTGCAAATACAGGTATTGGACAGAGCTTCCAATTGCATGTTTGTATCCTCTGAACCCCACTAGAAGCTTCCCACAAAGCCTTGTAAAAGACTACAGACAGAAAATGAATTCCGCTCACCACCAACTTGAGGGCCACATTGAGTTTCACTTGAAGAAGAATGGTAGGAGTGTGGTTGTGAGGGACACAGTGATTGATTTTCATGGACTCTTGGTGTTCTGTGTTATCTCTCTGACAGGTGGCCCTACCATCCAGACTCAAGTAGACTTATGTAGTAGACTGCTGCTCAGATCTTCTGGAAACATGGGGCCCACCAAACTGAAGGTCCATTACACTTCAGGAACACTTCTTCCATCAAAATCCCTGTTACTTCTTCTCCATAATCGAAATAGAGGTGGAAAAGAGAATGTACAGGAAGGCAGCAAGGGGTTTCCCAAAGTTTTATTGATAGCAGGTGACTTTCAGTGTAAGTTAGACGGTCCATAGGAGACACGTCCTCCTAACCCTACTGTAATGTAAATATGTTAGGTTTTTATGCATCATAGACTCTGCAGAATTAAACAAATTAACATTCCACAGTTTGCTTTTGGCCAATGCAGTTTAAAATACCCAAATCAACCAACCAAACAGAAAGGGGCACAAGAAGTGGTGCAGCCCAGGAGGCAGGTGTCCATTTTGTCAAGTTCTCCACAGCTCAGGAGATCCATTATCCATGTGCTCTCAACAAATGCCGCCATTAGCTTTCGGCACACAAGGAACCACCATGCCTCCGGACTGCATTCACTTCCTGTGGGTGGCCACCTAGAACACAGAAAGAGGGGAGTTTAAATACACACATTAAAGTCACATGATCAGTTCAATTGTCTAATGAAAACACTTGCTGCATTTTATGATTCTTCCGGGCTAGTCCAGCACCAGGTCATTTCACTGCACCATTGCATCCTGCAAGGCCGAAAATATATTACTGCTATAATGGCCTCTTCTAAGTCACACCAGATATTACTGCTATAATGGCCTCTTCTAAGTCACACCAGATATTACTGCTATAATGGCCTCTTCTAAGTCACACCCGATATTACTGCTATAATGGCCTCTTCTATGTCACAACAGATATTACTGCTATAATGGCCTCTTCTAAGTGACACCAGATATTACTCCTATAATGGCCTCTTCTAAGTCACACCAGATATTACTGCTATAATGGCCTCTTCTATGTCACAACAGATATTACTGCTATAATGGCCTCTTCTAAGTCACACCAGATATTACTCCTATGGCCTCTTCTGTCACACCAGCCTCTTCTAAGTCACAACAGATATTACTCCTATAATGGCCTCTTCTAAGTCACACCAGATATTACTCCTATAATGGCCTCTTCTAAGTCACACCAGATATTACTCCTATAATGGCCTCTTCTAAGTCACACCAGATATTACTGCTATAATGGCCTCTTCTAAGTCACACCAGATATTACTGCTATAATGGCCTCTTCTAAGTCACACCAGATATTACTGCTATAATGGCATCTTCTAAGTCACACCAGATATTACTGCTATAATGGCCTCTTCTAAGTCACACCAGATATTACTGCTATAATGACCTCTTCTAAGTCACACCAGATATTACTGCTATAATGGCCTCTTCTAAGTCACACCAGATATTACTGCTATAATGGCCTCTTCTAAGTCACACCAGATATTACTGCTATAATGGCCTCTTCTAAGTCACACCAGATATTACTCCTATAATGGCATCTTCTAAGTCACGGTATTAGCATGGCTAGTGGGCTAGCTACAGACCCCATGGACTCTATAGGATGCTGCATATTGCCAAACGCCCCTGTAACACTTCCTGACATGTAGTCTATATAATATTTATTTTATTTAACTAATAAAAGTCAGTTACAATGACGGCCTACACCTTCCAAACCCAGATGACGCTGGTCCAATTGTGTGCCGCCCTATGGGAGTCCCAATCACAGCCAGTTGTGATACAGCCTGAACTCAAACTAGGGTGTATGCAGTGACGCCTCTAGCACGGAGATGCAGTGCCTTAGACCGCTGCACCACTCGGGAGACCAGTCATAACAATGAATGGTACTACACTATATCAAATTACATAGCTAATTCCATGACAAGGTAAACAACCAAGACAAAATATAAAAGTTTAGGCATTCACATAAATTCATATTGACCATTTCTTGTCTCAAACATTTATGTCAATTCACCTTTGGCAAAGGTTGTTTGCTTTAAACAACTCCTTATATAAATTCAGTAACATTTCAAAGACACATTTTTCCATTCTTACGGCAGAGTTCTGTTAGATTTGACAGAAGGCCTTACATGAGGTGTTTCACTCAGCTCTGCACTCTACCCTGGAAACAGAGTCAACTCTGGTGCGGACTCATGGTCCCTTTCATCTCACACGTGGAAGAACAGGCCCTGCCGAACGGCTCCTCCCATCGGCCCTGCTCTCATCGACAGGAAGACCCTGAGACGGCTGGGAGGGAAAAAAGCATCGCTGGAGACGCCACAGCCTCACCCCGATGTGACCACACAGTTGGAAGAGAAGAGAGGGCCGGAGAGTATTAGACAATGAACAAAAAGAAGCCAACTAACCGCAGTCTGGCTCCCAGAGTAACACCACCAGCACCAGCCCTCTGTGTAACACCATCTCCCCATAAAAGAGAGAGAGCCACTCTGGATGGCCTTTTCGCAGATGCAACAGCTTGCCACTGCCTCAGAGAGCTGTTCCCAAGTTGCTTTCTGGACTGTAAGTGGGCTGAACTACATGGCGGACCGCCTGCCCCAGATTGTGCTGGAGTCGGACACACACGCATGCAAACACACACACACACACACACACACACACACACACACACACACACACACACACACACACACACACACACACACACACACACACACACACACACACACACACAATGATACAGTTGATGTCAGCAGCTTGAACAGGACCGAAGGAAGTCCCAATATGACGGAATATTTAACAATATGGTGTCTGTGTAATGCTCTGATGTTGAGGCCACAGTATAACAGAGACAGAAGGAGGGAAGGAGTAAGGGAGAAAAACACATGAGCATTCCTCTTTTCATCCTCGTCAGTAAAGCAGGCCTGAAGCATTCCTCTTTTCATCCTCGTCAGTAAAGCAGGCCTGAAACGTGGCCTGCAATTCTCATCCTTTTAACAGATTGGAATAATGGCTGGGACAAATTGTTCCCAGGCACTCCAGCTCTGCCGACGGACGACAGAGATCCAACATGGATCCGGGGAAGTAAATAATCAGATTTTTCTTGCCTTTATCTCCACGGAGAAGCGAGGGGGCTTTGAAATGTTTTCTTGTCACAGCATCTTTGTTTACGCCCTCCTTTCTGCAGACCTGGTCTTTAGACGCCTTCCCCTTCCCAAGGGGATGGCTGGCTGGCACCGCCTGAAATAAAGCTGCTTGAAATGCCAGCCCTGTTATTTCTTTTCCTCTCTTTTTTCCCTTCTTCTTTCCAACATTTTATCAGCTGTTGGACTCTCCCGAAATGAGGAGTCCCTCATGGTTATGTGTAGGAGTTCACATAGAGGTTGGTGGAAATTCACCAGGTCTTTAACAAAATATGTGATGAAAACAACATAACAATTCTCAAGGTTGATCAATTGGGTACCTGTTGCTGTGGCGGCCATGACATTTTGTCAGCTGGTTATTGTCATGCGAAAGACTGCTGGTCTCACGGCAATTGACTGTTAATTAGCATAAACCCGTTCAGCTTCTCCAGGCCGCCGTGCGTAAAAGCCGCTGATGTGCACCTTTGGTACATCTACATCATTTATTTTAGGCAGGTCTGAAGAAACATAATATTTAGAACAAGTATGTCAGAAAAACAGAATATGAGTTGGCCTACTGTATCTGGCTATGTGCCATGCCATAGTCTGTAGGCTTGTTCATTTAGCTGACGAGATTTAATCAAGTCCTGTGCCATTTATATTATATGATTTTATAGTATAAAGAATATAATTGAACTTGGCTGAATAAAATATAAATGATATTTTTCCCAATCCGGAACGGGAGTGCGCTTAAGAAGATGCTAAATTGAGTTTCAATGTAATCATTTCAAAAACAGGTCCTAAATGCTAGATTTAGAGTTATTTGGTAACTTTAGTTGTGAATGATACAAACCTTAGAATGTCTTGGAAAAAAAATAAAATTGGGCTGCACGATGAGACTATAGGCTATTGATGATTTAAGAAAGTTGCAAAAAAAGCTTGCGCTCTGTTCCTCTGGGCTGCACAGCTGTTCTCTCATCAAGTGATCATATTTTCACCCACCAGACTATTCTCAATCCAATCTAGTCTCAACTAATATGTAAAAAAAAAAATCAATTTAAGAAGGTCCATTATCAAATGGCCAGGAACAGATCAGGGGAAACAAGATATGTCAGTATGCACTCCTATAGCGAATGGAGGCCGCTTTCACGCCGGTTTGTATTTAATGATGCCAGGTAGGCTATTTCGTTTTTACAGGGGAGCATGTGATTAATATGAGCAGCTGAGAAGTAAATACAACACTTATTTCACTCCATGCATCAACCAGTTTGAGGAGCATGCTATTGCTGGGCAACAGGTGATATTCTGTATGCAATGTGCTCTCCAACCCTGTTGCTGCAACTACCCTGTGCTTCATTTAGGAAACCAAGTCAAATCTGTTCGGGAACATATTTAATTAAACTATACGCATTCGAGAAAGGAATGAAGGAGATAGAGGAGGAAATGGAAACGCACGGTGGTGAGAGATTCTGTAGCCAAAGATAATGTCAGCTTATTAATTATGAAGATATTAAAAATGCCCTATTACCAGGCTATTCAAAATCAAATACAAATTCCAGCGCAATCAATGAACCAACAGCATCGTCTGGGGGTGTAACATAAGGTAACCAGTCCATCGAGAATGCATTGTAATACAGTCCAGACTCAAAGGTGATTACTATAATTTGTTTTGGCTAGACCAATTATGTACCAAAGACATCTGAAATCAGTTTTGTTCATTGTTGTGTAATATGCGGTAGGCTATAATGCCACAATCATTACTTGAATTCTGTTTTTTGAGAGGGCTCTAAACTATGCATAAGGGTGTTTTTAATGAATGATCCCCTTAGAAAGAGCTGTCCATTTCGTGTGTTAGGCTTTCAAACACCCACAACGACCATGTTTTACACTCAGTTTCAACCTGCTTTTGAACTTCTTTCTTTAAATTGATCATCACAGTGAGGTGAGTTTTAAAAGCATGATACTGTTATGATTATAAGTGTTTGATGTGATTTTTGATTCCATTTGCGTTGGTTGGAGGGACAATAGAGCGCTGAGTACGAGGCCATTAGCGACCTGATTAATGGTCATTAGCGAGTTGGTACTACCAGCACATGTCCGGAGTGCATGAAAGGAGATTACTGTGACTCAACCGTCACGTGGGATTTTTGAATTTTACTGCGGTCGTGACTGCCGGTGGCCGCTGCAATAGCCCTAGGCTCAGCCGTGGGAATGAGTATACCCACGTAGTAAGCACTTCTAGTGCCTGCATGCTATTGGGTCTCGTCATGACATCTCCCTGGCAAGGGCCTTGCCAGTTTTCTCTACAAAGACAAATTGTGCATGGTAGAATTTCCTGGAGAGTATTCAAAAGTCCAGAATGCTCACATTGTTTGCCTGTGCTCTGTGGGGACATGAATTTGTTTAGTTTTTTTGTTTATCTAGTCAGAGGAGCCCTTTGAGACCAGAGGACAACAATTTCAACAAATTCACCACAAACATTCCAATAAAAGATCAAAAAAACTACAGGTTACAACTTCAAAAACTAAGATTTCAACACCACAGTAAATGTTTAACTTTAACTTCTTCGAGATAGGGGGCGCTCTTTTAATTTTTGGATAAAAAACGTTCCCGTTTTAAACAAGATATTTTGTCACGAAAAGATGCTCGACTATGCCTGTAATTGACAGCTTTGGAAAGAAAAAACTATGATGTTTCCAAAACTGCAAAGATATTATCTGTGAGAGCCCCAGAACTAATGCTACAGGCGAAACCAAGATGAAATTTCATACAGGAAATGGTCCAGAGTTTGAATGCCCTGTGTTCCAATGTCTCCTTATATGGCTGTGAATGCGCCAGGAATGAGCCTGCACTTTCTGTCGTTTCCCCAAGGTGTCTGCAGCATTGTGACGTATTTGTAGGCATATCATTGGAAGATTTACCATAAGAGACTACATTTACCAGGTGTCCGTCCGGTGTCCTCCGTCGAAATAATTGCGTAATCTCCAGGTCCATGCGCGTTCCATTTTCTTCAGAAGAGAAAACAAACTGCCACGAATGATTTATGTCAATAGATATGTGAAAAACACCTTGAGGATTGATTCTAAACAACGTTTGCCATGTTTCTGTCGATATTATGGAGTTAATTTGGAAAAAAGTTTGCGTTGTAATGACTTAATTTTCGGGGGTTTTCTTACCCAAACGTGATGAACAAAACGGAGCGATTTGTCCTACACAAATAATATTTTTGGAAAAACTGAACATTTGCTATCTAACTGAGAGTCTCCTCATTGAAAACATCTGAAGTTCTTCAAAGGTAAATGATTTTATTTGAATGCTTTTCTTGTTTTTGTGAAAATGTTGCATGCTGAATGCTAGGCTTAATGCTATGCTAGGCTATCAGTACTGTTACACAAATGCTTGTTTAGCTATGGTTCAAAAGCATATTTTGAAAATCTGAGATGACAGTGTTGTTAACAAAAGGCTAAGCTTGAGAGCAAATATATTTATTTCATTTCATTTGCGATTTTCATGAATAGTTAATGTTGCGTTATGGTAATGAGCTTGAGGCCATAAATAGGATCCCGGATACGGGATTGCTCGTCGCAACAGGTTAATCAAAACAAATGCAAATCTCATTTAACACACTTTACATTAGACTCCTAATATGCCCTAGCGGCACCAGGGTGTCACGACTTCCGCCAAAGTCGGTCCCTCTCCTTGTTTGGGCGGCGTTCGGTGGTCGACGTCACAGGCCTTCTAGCCATCACCGATCCACTTTTAATTTTCCATTTGTTTTGTCTTTGTTTTCTACATACCTGGTTTCAATTCCCCCCGTTACATGTTCATTATTTAATCCTCTGGTTTCCCCCATGTTTGTGTGCGTGTTTGTTTTATTGTTAGGCTGTATCTGACGGCTGGTATTATTGTCGCCGGGTTTTGTTGTTACGCCCGTTTACTTTGTGGTACCGGTATTTTTCCAGCACCATAGTATTGTGTTTATACTGGTGTTTTCTTTAATTAAATACCTTGTCCACGCATCTCAGCTCTCCTGCGCCTGACTCCGTTCACCAGTTACCCACAGCCTTGACAAAAACACGCACCCCTTCGGAATGGAGTCAGTAGGAGCATGTGCCCCTGTAGTAGGGGTTGAGGAGCTAGTCCAGCAGCACGCTGCCATGCTGCAACATCTCGGCGGCGCCATGGATCGCGTCCTACAAACCATGGAGTGCTGGGAGAGAAGAGGAGTCCCTCCAGTGTCTCCACCAGCAGTCTAACCATCACTCACCCCTCCTTCACCGGGTCCCAGTGGGATTCGGCTCGCCCTCGCGAGGGAGTATGATGGAACGGTTTGGCCCTGTCCGGGGGTGTCCTCGGATGGGGCCACAGTGTCTCCTGACCCCTCCTGTCTCAGCCTCCAGTATTCATGCTGCAGTAGTTTATGTGTCGGGGGGCTAGGGTCAGTTTTTTATATCTGGAGTACTTCTCCTGTCCTATTCGGTGTCCTGTGTGAATCTAAGTGTGCGTTCTCTAATTCTCTCCTTCTCTCTTTCTTTCTCTCTCTCGGAGGACCTGAGCCCTAGGACCATGCCCCAGGACTACCTGACATGATGACTCCTTGCTGTCCCCAGTCCACCTGGCCATGCTGCTGCTCCAGTTTCAACTGACCTGAGCCCTAGGACCATGTCCCAGGACTACCTGACATGATGACTCCTTGCTGTCCCCAGTCCACCTGGTCATGCTGCTGCTCCAGTTTCAACTGTTCTGCCTTACTATTATTCGACCATGCTGGTCATTTATGAACATTTGAACATCTTGGCCATGTTCTGTTATAATCTCCACCCGGCACAGCCAGAAGAGGACTGGCCACCCCACATATGCTCTCTCTAATTCTCTCTTTCTTTCTCTCTCTCGGAGGACCTGAGCCCTAGGACCGTGCCCCAGGACTACCTGACACGATGACTCCTTGCTGTCCCCAGTCCACCTGACTGTACTGCTGCTCCAGTTTCAACTGTTCTGCCTTATTATTATTCGACCATGCTGGTCATTTATGAACATTTGAACATCTTGGCCATGTTCTGTTATAATCTCCACCCGGCACAGCCAGAAGAGGACTGGCCACCCCACATAGCCTGGTTCCTCTCTAGGTTTCTTCCTAGGTTTTGGCCTTTCTAGGGAGTTTTTCCTAGCCACCGTGTTTTTACACCTGCATTGCTTGCTGTTTGGGGTTTTAGGCTGGGTTTCTGTACAGCACATTGAGATATCAGCTGATGTACGCAGGGCTATATAATTAATTTGATTTGGTTTGATTTGATTTGAACAGCGACGGGTTGTCAGGGGTTCTTGCTCCAGCTAGAGCTCTACCTGGCAACAGTCCACCCGGCTCCTTTCGGACCGAGAGAGCGTGGCCGACCTTGTCTCCTGCCTCTCAGGGAAAGCCCTGGAGTGGGCCAACGCCTTATGGGGGAAAGAAGAAGCGGATTTGGACCATTGAGGATTTCACCTGAGGCAGGGGACGAGGAGCGCACAGGAGTTTGCGTTGAAATTACGGAACCTGGCTGCCGGCGCGGGATGGAACAACAGGGCCCTGATTGATCACTACCAGTGCAGTCTGTGCGAGGACGTCCGTCAGGATTTGGCCTTTAGGGACACCACTCTCACATTCGACCAGCTGGTGGATCTGTCCACCTGGCTGGAAAGCCTGCTGGCTACTCACGGACGTCCAGATCGGGATCTGTCGGATCCATCCCCCAGCACCACCGCTATGACGCCCATGGAGCTGGGAGGTGCTGCCCTTAGGGCGACCGGAGGAGGGGCCGTTCCATGCACCATCTGTGGCCGCAGAGTGAACACTGCTGGTCGGTGCTCGTGAGGTTCCTCTGGGAGTCGAGCCAGCAGGCAAGGTACTCTCATGTCACCCCAGGTGAGACGGCACCAGGCTCACCCAGAGCCCCCCGTTGCTCACATGTTTTTGTTTATTAACTTACCTGTGTTACCCCGCATTCTTGTAGATTCAGGTGCAGCATTCAGGCGCAGCGGACAGATCATTTGCCCATAGTTTAGGGATCCCCATTGTTCCTCTGGATATGCCTTTCCCTGTCCATGCCCTAGATAGTCAACCATTAGTGTCAGGGCTAATTAGGGAGGCCACTGCTCCACTGGGCATGGTTATGCAGGAGGGCCACAAGGAGAGAATCAGTCTCTTCCTTATTGATTCTCCTGCATTTCCCATGGTGCTGAGCCTATCCTGCTTGGCCTGTCATGACCCCACTATTTCGTGGCAACGGAGGGCTCTCACAGGGTGGTCACGAGAGTGCTCGGGGAGGTGTTTAGGGGTTTCCTTCGGTGCTACTACGGTGGAAAGTCCAGATCAGGTCTCAACTGCGCATCCCCTCTGAATATGCCGATTTGGCTCTCTTCTTCTGTAAAAAGAAGGCGACTCAATTACCACCCCATCAACGGGGGGATTGTGCGATAGAACTCCTGGTAGACGCAGCACTTCCCAGGAGTCGCGTGTATCCCATGTCGCAAGAGGAGACGGAGGCTATAGAAACATATGTCTCCGAATCTCTGGGGCAGGGGTACATTTGGCCCTCCACTTCACCTGCCTCCTCGAGTTTATTTATTTTTAAGAAAAAGGATGGAGATCTGCGCCCATGTATTGACTATTGAGGCATCAACCAAATCACTGTGAGGTAGTTACCCGCTGCCTCTCATCAACAGTGTGATAGAGTCAATGCACTGGGCACGCGCTTCTTCACAAAATTGGATCTCGGGAGTGCTTACAACCTGGTGCGTATCTGGGTGGGGGACGAGTGGAAGACGGCATTTAGTATCACCTCAGGGCACTATGAGTACCTGGTCATGACGTACGGGTTGATGTACGTACGGGTTGATCCCCACGCCTGTTTTTCCAACAGTCCATCTCCTTCCTAGGGTACCGCATTTCCACTTCAGGCGTGGGGATGGAGAGTGACCGCATTTCAGCTGTGCGTAATTGGCCGACTCCCACCATGGTAAAGGAAGTGCAGCAGTTTTTAGGGTTTGCCAACTACTACCGGCGGTTTATCCGGGGCTTTGATCAGGTAGCGGTTCCCATTACCTCACTGCTGAAGGAGGAACTGGTGCGTTTGCAGTGATAGGCTGAGGCGGACAGGGCTTTTGGTCACCTGAAGGCTCTGTTTACCTCGGCTCCGGTGCTGGCTCATCCGGATCCCTCTTTGGCGTTCATTATGGAGGTTGACGCGTCCGAGGCTGGGATAGGAGCCTTGCTCTCTCAGCACTCGGGTACGCCTCCGCCCCTGTGCCTTCTTTTCGAAGAGGCTTAGCCCGGCGGAGCGAAACTATGACGTGTGGGACCGGGAGCTATTGGCTGTTGTCAAGGCCTTGAAGGCATGGAGACATTGGCTTGAGGGGGCTAAACACCATTTTCTCATGTGGACTGACCACCGCAATCTGGAGTACATCCGGGCGGCGAGGAGACTGAACCCTCGCCAGGCATGGTGACTCCTTTCAGCAGTTACCCACAGCCTTGACACAGGGAATTAAGAGCCAGGGAGTTCCGCAGGTTTAAAATA